>NW_026252019.1:0-162682 GCF_025201335.1 Gilbertella persicaria
CTGCATTGGTCATGATGGGGTTGGTAGGTGTAGAAGCACCTGTGTTTAAAGGGTCCATAGGAGACCCAGGCAATGAATTCTTTTGAGTATTTAAGCCAAAATAGAACGAACTGGATGAAGAAGAAGGTGGAGGTGAAGTAGGGTAATTGTGTTGAAGTAAAGAGGGAGTTGTTTCATTGTTGGCTGGGCTATTGGGTTGATATATAAACAAGTCATTTGGATGAGGCTGCATAAAACGAGCAGGCATAGATTGACTGAGATGATGAAAGTCGTGCTCATCTAAACCATAAGGATCAATGTCCTTTGATTCTTCTGTCAGTGATGGTATTGTAATACTGTTATTTCTCTGACCATATACATCTATACTTTTTGACATAGACTATCATATAATAATAAAAAAAAAAAAAGTGAGTGTGCTATATAGATAGATAGAATTAGAATTTTTACTGTGAATGGAATCAGGTTTTGATGTTGACAAGGTGGTGGTTTGTGGTCAACTTCCATTGTATCTTCTGGTGACTTTTTTGTGAGTTGCATGGCCATCATTCGCCAAGTAAGATTTTCCATACGAGAACCATTGGGTAATGTATCTTTTGCTTTTGTATACATTTGCCATACTTTACTGGCTAATGGGTCCTTTTTCTCTTGTTCTGGGTTATCTTGTCGAGTTGGAAATAGTGAATCAGAAAGTAATTGATCCATAATAGAAGGAAGTTTTTTATTATTGTTGTTCAATGACATGAAATAAAATAACTAGAAGATGAAAATAGGTTTTTCATATAGAGAAAAAAAAAAAGAAGAGAGAGAGAAACAAAATAATATGACGCGAAAACTCTTTTTATTGTAAGACAGGCACCATTTAGTTGTATGTATGTATATATATATATATATATATAGCTGGATCGCTGGTCGAATCAAGGCAAACTCTAAATTACCTAATTTGTCGTTTCTCATGCCATTATCGCATGTAACTGGTCAATGCCTATCTATAGATTGATATATATGTGTATGTGTATATATATATATATATATATCTTTGTTTAACACTGTATGTCTATAAAATAGACCTTTATTCTTCACTTGTCTATTTTATATAGATCTCAAGCCAATCATATACTTTCTATTATCTTATATGAAGACAAGAGTTAAGTCCAAGTTAATGGAAAGTGTAACCCGGTCACTTCCGATAAGCATTGTACGTCATGATGTCTATAGGGTGTCAATGCATCCACATATATATATATATATATATATATCTTCATTCATACTCTAGTGCTAAAATTGAGTTTATCTTGTCTGTATCGATAAGATTATCACCTTTAGATATAAACATGTATATATGATGGATTCATTCGCTTGAATGATAATGAATCCTTATCTTTCTTATTTCTATAAATGGAATGCTACTTGACTTTTAAGCTTTTTTCATTGCCCGTTATGTGATATGCACTGAAAATGTGCTGCTGAGGCTTCCCCCCCTTTTTTTTTATTATTGTTATCTTTAGATAACAATTTTCCTTTTTTGGGTCTATTTTAGATAGCATGTCATAGTGAATATGTTGGTCCGTTCATTTTACATTCGATTTACACCAAAAGAGATAAGACCATGTGACTCATACGAGAGAATACATATATATGTATATGTATGTATAAAGACAGAGACATATAGAAATAGTTCCACTTCAATAGATATACATAAAAAAAAAGTGATACGAAACACATATTGTATCTTTTTATGGGCATATACATCTACATGTTTCAATATCTATTAAATAGAGGTAATACAACTACCAAAGAATCGTCGAATCATTTCACGACCATAAGGGATATAACTAGCACTAACAAACAGATCAGTGAACCATCATCTTTTTTTTTTTTCTTTTGGTCATGACTTACGAATACCACACCAAAGCACTAAACTGAATGATGACCAAGATCAACGAAAGAAAGAATTTGGCCAACTATGTATATATACATCATGGATGAGAATTACTGTGATTGACTGAATGATTATTGTTACTTGCCGTAATGGATAAAATGATGGTCAATACAAGTAAACTCAAATAAGTCACAGTGGCCCAAAAACGCACTAGATGAAAATATGAAAGGCAAGTTTTTTTTTTTTTTTTTTTTTTTTTTTTTACCTGGTGCAAACATCGTTTTAAATTGCTTCTTGAGACCAATAATAAATGTCAAACTAATTCTTTGTCAGCCTTGTATTTTTGTTTCTTGAGTTACCTTAATAAAGAAACAATGTTACCGAGACTATAAAGAATAGCAAATGCAGGGACACTCGAGATCAACACAATAGTAGCCTGTCCGTGTTAGTCTCTTAAATACTAGAACAAGACTTACAAGGATCGAAAGTACAGCGCCTACAACAAATCTATCCATCCTATATTAGCTTATATGGAAACACGGGATGACTTACGAGATGCCAAATGCATAGAGACGTTGTGTCTTTGAAAGGCCAAAATATTGCCAGTTGCCTAGACAAGGTTAAAAAGAAGTAAAGATATATACACTTTACCATCATCCATAGTGCCTTGATCTTCATATTGTGATGAAAAGAATCCAAATGCCATCTTGCTAGAAAAACAAATAATTTAGAAAAAGGTTTTAAGCGTGTATCGGAAATCAAAAAAAGGTACAAAGAAATAGGGCTGAGCAGAAAAGAAAAAAAAGAAAAAAAAATAGATGTATAAGCTTACCATGCATCCTTTAAACCAATATTCACTATAAAGAAAGACAAGAATAAAGCAAAAACATAGAAAGATAGTCTAAAGGATAATAAGAAAAAAAAAAACTATTTTTGAATGAACAAGGCTTGATTGGCTGAGTCAATTCGAAATTTACAAAAAAGGGGAAAAGACAAAAGAGAACAATAACCTTTTTTTTTTTTCACTAATGACTTTTTCAAAAATGGAAGCAGCTATGGAAGATGCCTTTGTAGAATGGGTATGTTTTCTATATATATATATATATACCTCCATGAGGGTTTATGTGTTCATCATGACATAGATAAACACATTTGAATGTAAATCATATCCTATAGACACAGTTGTGGAATTAGCAGATGGTGTTGTTCTTTCTGATATCTTATCAGACATGTAAAAAAAAAAAAAAAAAAAAAAAAAAAAAGCATAAACATCAAACATACGCATGTTACTTATAACCATAGTGATGCCAAATGGTTCAAACCCATTAAACCAACAGAAACAGCGACTAATTGGGTTGTTCGGTTCAATAATCAAAAGAAACTTCACAAGCTCATTACGCGTTACTTTGAAGATATTGTAGGGCAGGACCCTGAACTCTTACCGAGTGTGAACTTGACGGCTATTGCCAAAGATGCCGACCTGCATGAACTCTTGCTCATGTGTCAGTTGGTAATGGCCATTGCTGTTCAGTCTGACAACAATAAGCGGTATATTGAAATGATTCAAAGTCTGACACAAAAGAGTCAACATGCATTGATGGTCTCGATTGAAGAAGTCATGCATCATTTCAATACTGAACAGGATTATGCGTCCAATCGCATGTCTTATTTGTCAGGCCATTCAAGCACCAAAAGTTTCCAGTTGGAGGATATGCCGTATCGATATCAACTTGAATTCGAAAAGATCTTGTTGGAAAAGAAACAGTTTGAGACATCCCATAGTCAATTATTAGGTGAATACGATGCACTTCGAGAACGATTTGTAAGGTATAGCATGGATAGGTCTATTGTACTAATGGTGTATTAGGAAGATTTATTGGCTGAAAAAGAAGATTTAAAGACCCGTTTACATGATATGGATGAAGCCATTATGCAGGCAAATCATACAGGCAAAGCAGACTATGTCATGCGTACTGAAATTGAACATTTAAAGCAAGATTTGTAAGTAAAAGTAGATTTGGCTTTGGTTGATGTCTATTTTCATTAGAGAACGCAGTGAAGATCGACGTCAAGAGACAGAAATGATGATGGAATCTCATTTGGCTTCCATCAATGAACTCAGAAAGAAAGTAGAAGAATTAACCATTCAAGCAGAAGAAGCTTCTGTACTTAAAGACCAGTTGGAGGAATACAGACATGCTTATGAAAAAATGCAAAAGATGGAAACTACATTAGAGAAATACAAGCGTAAAATGGAAGAATCAGCTGATCTCAAACGACAAATCAAAGCATTAGAAGATCAGAATTCAAGCCTATTAGAACGTAGTCATCAAGTGGAAGATGAGTACCGTAAAGTATTGGCTTTCAAGACATTGATGGATTCCTATAAAGATCAAGTACAGCAATTAGAATCAAGTAACCGAGACATCTTGAAAGAAAAGTCTCGGTTAGAAGATGAATTGAGCCGTATGGCTGATACCTGTGCTTATTTAGAGACAGAAAGGGATCGAAATATGGAACAAGTGCAGTTATTAGAAGAACATATTAAGGAACTTGAATTGGGTGATGGACAGACATTGGATAAAGTAGTCAGCCATCGTGCAAGTGTGGTAATTGAAGAAGATGGGCTACAGGAAGATGGCAATACCATGGAAGAAAACATGAAAAAAGCCAATGTGACTGAATTGTGAGCTGTAGGAATCCATACACTGTATTCATCTTTTGTTATTAGGCGCTTAACAATTGGAAGACTACAGAGACAAATGAAAGAAATGGAACATAGACCAGAAGAGATACCAGAGCAAGGACAACTTCAAAAGGTAAAAAAAAAAAAAGTGTGTGTGTGTACAGGATAGTTGTTGATCTTTTATAGGATTATGAAGATGTATTACAAGAAAGAAATCGATTGCGACAAGAACTTGCACAGATTCGAAATGGTATTCCTGACTCATTACTTAACCAAACACAGACTATCATGGCATTCCGTTCACGTATTCTAGACTTGGAAAAAGAATCCAGTAGTCTAAAGGAAAGTACTGTTCGATTAGAAACCATTGTGTCTGAAGGGACACGTAGTGTGGCCAAAGACAAGACAAGTCTAGAGAATTTTGAAAAAGAACATGCCAAGATTCAAGACAGAGTCAACCGACTTGAAGATATCACTAAAATGCAATTACATGATATCAACCGTATGCTTGTTGAAGCCAACTATTTGAATGGTATCAACAATAACAGACAAGAAAATGAATCGTTTGAAGAAAGACCAGGTTTAAGCGAGTAAGTCAACCAGATCAATAAGACATACTCATAATATGTAAAGTCATGATTTAGAGGTCATTAAAGAACAAAACGCAAGCCTACAAATCCATGTTCTTCACCTTCAAGAAGAAATCAATGAGACACAAGGCAAGATACGTAAAGTCAGAGATGTAAGTGACAAGGCAACTCGCTTCTAAAATGTTAAGCGTGAAATAGATGATCAAACTCTACCATCAATTATTACAAGAAATGACAAAACGATTCTCTCATGTACGCCCAACAGATGAACCTACAGGACTTGTGAGTCGAACACCACGTACAAAAGAAGAAGAACAAGACTTGCTAAAGGTAACTTATGTCTCGTTGTTTACAACTTACTTATTGATCTATAGAAACAAATTCATGATGTGCGTCAACAATCCAAGATTGAACAACAATTGATTATTTCAGCTTGGTATGATCTCGTACGCCGTAATGACAGAGGTGCTTCTCATCTTGCTGTTCGATCTACACCTTCATCATGGTTAGGCAGACAACGAAAAGCATTGGATGTTCATCTAAGACAAAGACTATGCTAACAATAAATATATTTATTTCTCTCTCTTTTTTTCTTGTTTTATTTTATGACCATGCCAAAACAAGTTGTGATGCCAAGTAAAAAGTCCAACATCATTTATGAGAATTGGAAAGTGTATTCAAAACACCACAAACTCATGTTTCGTTGTAACGAGTAAACACATACGCACAAAGGGAAAATGGCACACTGATCTGACAATAGAAAAAAAGCACAATGGTACTTGAAAAAGAATTTAGCTGTTCTTTTACCTGAATCACGCGCTATTCAACTCACATTTGAAGCCAAAGGCGATGGACATCAACAAGGAGACTATATGGTACAAGATCGATCAAATACATGTGTTGCTTGTGGTGGTAATACCTATTTGACCATGCATCATGTTGGTAAAATGACACATCCTTGATTGACTTGTGACTCATGTCTGTAGTTCCTGAAATGTACCGTCATTGGATGCCTTTAGCTGTCAAATCCAAATCAGTAAGTACATGTGACCATACCAAGTCCTTGACATGTTTCTATAGAGTCGTGATTTACTCTTGTTATGCAAGTATTGTCATGATCAGTATGAACAGAAAGCCACTGCCTTTAAAAAGCAAGGTGTAGCACGATTTGGTATTTCGCTTGAAGGCAGAGGATGGATCACATTGCCTCATTACAAAAAAGCCAAAAAAGCAGCTTCTGCATTGCTACGATCCTCAGACAAGATTCCTCTTGACCGACAAACTGTTCTTAAAGACATAGTCGTTCAATTCTGGCAAGAAGAACACCCAGACGATACAACCACTGATTTTGATTGCCTCCTTCGTGAATGCAGTGAATTACAAGACCATTTTAAAGGCCCTGATTTTATAGAACACGGACAAGAAGCCATACGACAATTAACACAACAATGCATCATCAAAGACAATAAGGAAACATGGCCTGATTTAGAAAACTTTATCAAAGAATGGAGACAACATTTCTTAGATCATGTTCAGCCCAAGCACCTAAGCCCTTTATGGACTGTAGATGCTAGTATTTATACACATAGTTAGACAGATAAATAGTCCATAGATAAGCCACAGATCTGAAAGGGTTCTATCTGTTGTTTGATGAACGTAGCCTTGATGGCTCTGAAATAAGGCACAGGGCATTGGATACCCAGCGTGATGCGATCTGTGTCAGGTACTGTTTGATCTGTGATTTTACATTCCACCCATGTACTTGCACTCTGAAGTACAGAGACACTGAGCTGTCTTTCAGGATGTTTGATCTTTTGAGGTGTATGGATAACGAATGTCTTTGTGTTGGCTGTGCCTACTAACATTAAACCTAAATAATCTCCTTGCTTGGGTTCTATATATATATATATATATATAGAGAGAGAGAGAGAGAGAGAGAGAGAGAGAGAGAGAGAAGAAGAAGAAAGATCCATCAGAACTGTCTTTAGATATCACAGTGTACTTACCATAAATTGTATGCCAGCATGAACTGGGATCATTGTCTACTACTCTATGGAACGAATGTTCATTCCATTCAACAAACGAAGGCATGATAGAATATTCATCATAAGCATCCTCTAGTTTAGCTATCGAAGTCATGTTTTGATAATCAAACTCGACTTGTTCAGGACGTACAAAAGGATCCATGTTGGTCATGAAGAGACAACGATCATGAGCACAAGAAGAACGTACATCTCTGTACTCTAAAGAGGGTTGATCTTCTATTCTTTCAAAGTAATCTTGAGGTGCTTCTGATTGATCTTGAATGAGCGATCTTTGTAGATGACGCACGGCATCATACTTGATGAAAGTGAGTAAATAAGTACTAGACAGATAGAACGTACCGTGTAGTGATCCAAAGTGGAAGGATAAGCAATGTCTTGATCTGTTGCTTTATCTCCTTTGGCTGTATAAGGTGGATTACATAATAACCAAGGATATTGATTCATCCAGATAGCAAAATAATGTTCAGCCTGTCGAATACTGTCCTTGTTCAAGCCTGATTTACCTAACTGAGTCAAAAAAGTCTGTACTTTCCATCGAGGTACAAAGGCACCATAACGGAAATCAGCATAACCTGTATGAAGTCGAATGGCATCTTGATGAAATCGCCATTTTAATTCACGTTCATAATGAGAGGGTTTAGCATTCGCATGAATCAAGGTAGGAAAACGTAAAAAGTTGGTATATAAAGAATCCATGTACATGTTGAGGTAAGTGTCATCTTGGAAATAGCAGTAAAGACGAGAAGCAGTAGCGCATGTTGTAAATCGAGCCATACTGCTTAAATGTTCATCCGATTCAAGGATGTCAATATGAATATCGACTTGAGGATCCAGTTGAAGACTCTAGAGAATATATATATATAAGCAAAAGGGATATGAAAGAGACGTATGTTACCTGTCTGGTTAATGGTCTATGCTTGACCAAGTTGTGAATATAGATATCACTAATAAAAGGATACTTTAACAAGTGTTTGACAGTATAGACAATGCTCTCATCATCATCTGTCACACGTAACAATACAGCCGAGACTGGATTGAATTCGTTTTCTTTCAATGCTTCTGGTGTAAAATAAGTTTTAGGGAAAGCACTTTTGCCTGTTCTGTCAGATAGACTAGGTGCCCAAGACAAAGGATTCACATTGTAATCTGCTGACGGTGTACTTGGTGTGTATTCCATAGAGCGAGATGAATAAAAAGAATACAAGATGATGAACCCAACCACTACTAATGCAAGTAGTTTTCGAGATGATCTTGTTTCTTTTTCTTTACGTTGATGAAGTGGCAACATGCTAGATCCCATCTGAGAAAAAAAAAAAAAAAAGGAGAGAAAGGACGAATATGGAGTTTAAAATGATAAGTTTATTATTATTATTGTTATTATTCTTATTTAAGGATCTTCTTCTTCCATCATCATCTTTCGATGTAATGGAGGTGGCTTTGTGAAATAAGTTGGTATGCGGGATTCCAAATTGCCTTGAGGAGCATACCAAGTATCTCGAATCCATCCTGATTTCCTACTTCGATGGGATTTAGTGTGTTTAGGACGATGGACAGGTTGAGACATCAGATCAAGGGCAAGTCTAAGTTCATGTTGCATTTTGACTAGATCAGATATACACTGTCCAAACAAACGAACATCACTGAATGAACAAGGAATAACAAAAGAGTAACGAGGTATATGCACATACAATCCATTGGCCAATAGTTCAATAGTAGATAGAGTACAAGAAAGGCCTGTTTCCTAGAGGTGAGCTATTGTATGCAAGTAGATATACATTTACCTGTGATATGGATAAGCCATGTCATACAGCGTGTATCTTCAGATAAGCCAGTTAATTGTATCATATCATCCAACGCTACTTTGCCTTTTCGTATCAGTCTGTCCTCCACAGGTGTATGTGTTGTACTGCATTCACCTACAGCCAATGAGATCTCTTTTCCTTCGACTTGAACAGCCAATTTAAAACTAAAAACAGTATTGTTTGGATGATGATGATCTAAATCACCAATCTTGAGTCGAATCTTTTGAGCAGCAGGAAATAAGAGTTGAAAGATAGTAGACCATAGACAATGAAAATACTCAATGTTGGACATATTAGCTGATCCAGACAAGACAGAATCCTTTTGTCGCAACAGGGTTAGCCAGTGTCGCAAGATACGCCATAGATTCGCAATGTCAAAAGGATTTGATTCACGGGCTGTCTTGGACTGAATTTCATGGTATACACTCTCGATATTCTTTCTGCGACATTGTTTATCATAGAGTAATTTGACTTCGTCTTTTGTGACCGAGAGGGGTGATTTGGCCATCAAGTCTTTTTTTATCATGGGCCAATCCAAACCAAACAAATAGCCATGGGAATCAGGTTCTCGATAACCTTGTCCCAGATCAAGCACAGAAGAAAGTGCAATAGCCATATTTCGCTTGGCCAAGTCAGATACAGGTTCCTTATGATGATAAAGAGCTGTGTGGACTGTAAATGCCCATCGTTTAAGAATGGTGCCTATACTTCGACGTTCTTTGTAAAATAGCATGTCTACTTCAACAATATCTTTTCTCTGTGCTTCTTCCTGTGTTCTGGTCTTCTTGGTTGAATCTGCTAATTTGATGTGATGAATCTTGTGTTTTTTAGGTACCTGAACAACACTTTTTTCTTTCTCTTCATTTTGAAAAACGGCTTCTTTTTCAGTAGGAGGTGTCGTTTGTTCTTCTTGCTCTTTCTCTACTTCCTCTTCTTGTTTTTCAGTTTGAATTGTATTTTTCTCTTCCTCTTGTTCTTCTGTTATCATTCCTTCTTCTCTTTCAATTGTAACCATAGCCTCTTCTTGCTTTTTAGTTTGAAGCATAGCACTTTCTTGTTCTTGAATTCGATAGAGCATTTCTCCCAAGTCACGATGAGTAACAATATCGTTTTCTTCGGTTTGAGCTGTTGTCTCTTCTACTTCCTTTTCAGTTTGAGATGTAACTTCTATTTCTTCCTCTTCCTCCGTCTCTTCTTCACTTTTAGTTGGAGCTTCTTTTTCCTCTTTTTGCTTATTCTCTTTCTTGTCTTTGTCCGCTACTGTCACGGTTAAACATTGGCTAGCAATCATAGGTCTAGGCGTAGATCTGTCTATCATGATTGAGTTTTGATCAGCCCTAATAGGTGCTTGATGAGCAGAAGCCTGTTCAGTCACGAATGATGAAACAGGCTGTTGATCAGATACTGTGGCGAGATCATTGGGAGTAGAAGATGCTTGTTGGTCAGACGTGGAGGGAACAGTCAGTTGGTTTGTAGTATGACCATCATTGGATATGTGATTCATATTGACTGTTGCTTGAATAATCTTGTAAAAGCATTCACCAGGAAAGGCAAAGTTGGGTTGAATTGAGTGATCAGTCTTTGAATCAGCTGTTGTCCCATGCAGTAACCTAATATTGAGCAAAGGAAAGAAAGAAAGAAGAATCCAAAGAAATAGGATAAGTAAACCATAGCGTTTATTGATTGAAGATCAAATTCACCTTGTGTCTACAGTGCTTTGTTGCTGATGCTGAATCGTTTGTTGTTGTTTCTGAATCGCTCGTAGTTGCTTTTTAATCGCTTGCGGCTGTCTCTGAGTCAATTGCTGTTGTTTCTGAGTTGCTTCTTGTTGGCTCTGAGTCGCTTCTTGCTGATGCTGAGCAGTGTTTTCTATACATCTTCGTTTGGCTTGTGGAGTGAAAAAATCATCAAACGATCGCTTTAAGGATAGATGTAGTTTTTCTGCTGCTTTTCTGACTTGGTTCTCAATCACCAGCTTCATCAAGTTCTCACTATGTTGAGCCCAAAAATGATCAAACATACGCTGGTCTTCTGTGAATGCCTGGCGTATTGACCTGATTCTCGCTTTGTATTTATCTTCTTTTCGCATGTTCTTCTCAATCGACTTTAGATCTTGAATAAAAAAGTCTGTGACAAGACTTTTTGTTAAACAAGGATTGAGTTGCAATAGGTTAATAGTGTATTGAACAGGAGACCATGTCGTCCAGTGCGCTGTCTTCCAATAATCTATATGGATTAGTGATGGTTATTCAAAGACGCGTATACCTGGGTTATTTAAGGATTCAGTTTGAAATGAAGGAAATGAAGTGTGGCTATAAGATTGTGTTAATCCTGGAAAGACCATCTAAACTGAAGAATAGGATTTTTTTTAAAAAAAAGAAAAAGGAAACAATTGCATTTTTATCAAAAAAAAAAAACAAAAGAAAAAAAAAAGTCAGCATACAGGCTTCTTCACCCTAATTATTGTTCAATAAGACAAGTAACACTACTTCTTTAATAAAAGGGATAAATACCTATTCTTTAATCATAGATTGCATAAGCATGATGAACAATAAAAGCAACAGAAAGGGTTTTCAACCAATCTCCGCACTTTTTTCTCTCTTTTTTTTCTTCCTTGTATTTTTATCATGGGCAACTCCATCTCCAAAAAGAAGGAAAAACTTCATAAACACAAACAAAAGAAACATACTTCATTACCTCCTCCACCTCGTTTAGATGTTACGCATGCAGACAATGAAAACAGTACCAACACAACTCAATCTGTGAATTCCATCCTCATGACTTCGTCACAACATCGAAAGAGTACACAAAACACGCATTCAACACTTTCTCAACTGAATCCTGACTACCCTGTTCGGAATGAAGACGATCAACAGGACACTATTCAAAATGATGCTTATATGGGCAAAGTAGAACACCCTCAACAGCATAAACTATTAGCCCAGTCTGATTTCTGGCCACCCAAGAAAGCAGCCAATATGGACCTTGATGTCGATTCAAATCAATTGACAGTATCTTCCATGAACCAACTAACTATGAATTCAATTTCGAGTTTCAATCTACAGAATGCGAATATTGATGATTATATTCGTCGGCTTTTAGATGCTGGCTATGCTACCAAAGTACCAAAGCAATTGTGTTTAAAGCAGTCCGAAGTCACAGCGATCTGTCGTGTGGCTATGGATATATTTCTAAGTCAGCCTGTAAGTGTCTATATAGCATATCCCCCTTTCTCACTGAATTATTCTATGTAGTCCTTATTAGAATTATCTGCACCTGTCAAGATCGTAGGCGATACACATGGACAATATACAGACTTGATTCGGTTGTTTGAAATGGGTGGATTTCCTCCAAATTCAAACTATTTGTTCTTGGGTGATTATGTAGACCGAGGAAAGCAAAGTTTAGAGACATTTCTGTTGTTATTGTGTTACAAGATTAAATATCCAGAGAATTTCTTTATCTTGAGAGGCAATCATGAATCTGCTAATGTAACTAAAGGTAAGTTACGATAGATAAACACAATGTGCTTATTTGAAGTCTATGGATTTTATGATGAATGTAAACGTCGTCTGAGTCCAAAGAGTTGGCGTACCTTTGTCGATGTGTTTAATACGTTGCCTATTGCTGCATTAGTGGCAAGCAAGATATTCTGTGTCCATGGTGGTCTTTCGCCTTCTTTACACAGCATGGATGATATAAGAAATATTCAGAGACCCACTGATGTACCTGACTATGGCTTACTGAACGATCTGTTATGGGCCGATCCAGCCGATATTGCGGTGGATTGGGAGGACAATGAACGTGGCGTATCTTACTGCTTTGGTAAAAAAGTCATTAATGAATTTTTGGCGAAATTCGATTTAGATTTGGTTTGTCGAGCACATATGGTTGTTGAAGATGGCTATCAGTTCTTTAATGACCATACATTGGTGACCGTATTTTCTGCACCTAATTACTGTGGTGAATTTGATAACTTTGGTGCCATTATGAGTGTGAATGAAGAATTGTTATGTAGTTTTGAATTGCTTACACCTTCGGACCACCCCTTAGCAAAGCGAACTTAAAATTCATTCTATTTCATTCTAAATAAACAAATAAATAGAAAATTTATTCTATTTTGTTCGATGTTCTTTGAGCTTCTGTGTATAGTTTGTTTGTGGGGGCGGAGTAGGAAGAAAGCCGTGCACACACTTGCTTGTGCTCTTGGAAGTCAATAGAACAAAAAAGCTTAATCTACATTTCATATTAAATCACTTGTTTTCTTCTCTTTTTTTTTTCATTCTTTTTTTTTTTCTTTTACTCTTTTTTTCTCTTTGCTCTCTGTTCATTCTTTTCTCTTTTTATGTTACTTTTTCTTTAAAAAAAAATTAAAGTAAAAGTAAAGAAAAAGAAAAAGAAGAAAAAGAAAGAAAGATAGCGTCAATGCTCTACACGCATGTTATTATTTAAGGGGGGTTTAATTATGTTTTGACTAAAAAAGTCAAAACAGAACATCGTTCATTTTATTATTATTATTATTATTACTATTATTATTACTGCATTATTGATAAACCAAGGTAAATATGTTATCTCGCTCATTTTATTTTCTCTTTGCATATAGGTTTATAAAAACAAAAAAAAAAGAATGACATGCGGATCATATTATGTCATCATTTGCAAGTATATATCTATTGCATTTAGGGGTTATTACTTGTCATGATAAAAGATGAAATCATTGTTACTTCACTCTTTAGAATTAAGGAGTGTCTGTTTCTTTTTTTTTTTTATTTGAGTTATGTATACAAACAACTAGATTGAAATATCTGGAACAAAACACTTTCGGAGGAGAAAGGCAAACAAGTTATTTTCCTTTTTTAGATTTCCCCTTTTTTCTTTAAACATTACATGTAAATGACAGAAAAGTGATATTCCAACCCATTTGATTGGTTGGACTAAAATTGGGCTGTTCCATAAAAAGGGAAAGCGAGAAAAAAAAACTCCTTTTTTTTTTATCTTGTTCGCGTCATGCTTTTGAATTGGAACGAGATTTGCTTGATTTAGTCTTCTATTTGTTGTTCATAGTCACCTTTGTCCTACTGTCCCCCCCCTCTTCCTTCTTCTGTTTTCTCTCTCTTTCTTTTTCTCTCTGTGTGTGTGTGTTTTAAGCTGATCGATTTACGCGCACACCATGTTTGACCATGCGTGACTAAATTAACTTTATTCAAACTGACAAAAAAAGGGGGTCAATTCGATGTACTTGCCGGAATATTCGCGTGTATTGAATAATTTATATATAAATTTCCCCTGATAATAGCCCAAGAGCGAAAATTAAGGGGGAAGAAAGAGAGACAGAGGAAAGAGATGGAACAAAAACAAAGCAAAGGGTGGGGGGAAAGGGGGTGTGGGGTTTCTTGCAGGTTTTTTTCTATATAAACCCTTTTGTGCATTTTGTTATTTTTTTTTTTTGTTTTTTTACTTTTCTTCAAATGTATTATCCTTACACAATTGAAAATATGCCTTCTTTCATGATGGTCCCTAACAAGCAGGAATCTTTTTCATTTGCCGACAATCATGGCCATGAACTCTTGTTTTCCACTTTTGCTCCTGTGGTTGATTACCAGTTTATTGATTCAGCATATTTCGACTTTTTGACGCCTTCTCCTCCTCCTTCATACGACATGATCTACAACGAACCTGTTTACAATGGGATCCCTATGCCCATCACAACAGAATCATGTTCTTCTCTGTCTTCACTATCTTCTGGTTCACCTGTTTCCTCACCTCTCTGCTTTGATAAACCAAAGAACCGTAAAACTAAATACCCCAATGATAGACCTTTTTCTTGTCATCTATGTCCTCGCGCCTTTGCTCGTAAACACGATCTACAGCGACACATTCGTGTTCATACAGGTGATAAACCTTATGTTTGCCCATGCTGTAAAAAAGGATTTGCCCGTACAGATGCTCTCAAAAGACATTTACGTGTGGAAGAACAATGCCGTAAAAGTAATGAAGTACAAACCATGAAAGAAACAGGCAAAAGACGATACAAGCATCTGTAAACATCTCTCTTTCTCTCTCTTTCTCTCCTTTTTTTTTCCATTACTTTCCTTTTTGTGTAAAACATTCATTTTGCTGAAAAAGTTACTGTTGACAGTAATATTTCATATTTTTGCCCTTTCCTCTTCTTATATATATATACGCACAACTCCTTGTTTTTTATCATCATTATCATCATTATCATCATTATTTTCATCATTTCAAAAAAAAAAAAAAAAAAAAAAAAAAAAAAACATGCCTCTTTTTTTTTTTTTTTTTTATTTATTTATGTTCTTCTTATGTATTTTTATTTCTATTTTTATGATACAAGGGGAAATTTGAGTAGACAAAGTGACAACATGATACCATAATAAAAACTAAAATAAAAAGACGTTTATTTTTTCGTGTTATAATAAGCTTTAAGCATGGCGCCTTTTCATTCTAATTTAAACAGGTTTTGATCTAAATAAGGACAAAATGAACCGAATACTTGGTATTTTAGAAAATCGATTTCAAAGACTACTAAGGAGGTGTGAAACAACAAGAAGGTTTTAAGGAGAGTTTTAGTAATGCAAGTGTAATATATAGATGTGTCTATTCCATGGATATTTCTGTAGCAGTGCCATCTGAATCTTGATCATCATTGTTTGTGTTGTAACCTAATCGAGGCAACACTAAAGACTTGGTAGCTACTCTTTCTTCTTGTTGAGGACTATGGGTAATCCAGATACAGGTACGTCCCTTTAAGGTTCTTTCGACTAATAAGGTAGATTCAGGATCCAAAGCAGAAGTGGGCTCTACAGGATACATATGAGTTCAAATCGAATAAAGATGCATACCATCTAAAAGTAAAATCTCTGGATTTAAGGCCAATGCAATAGCCAGGGCAGCGCGTTGCATTTCACCGCCCGACAAATAATTCCAATGTTCATGAAAATGAGCTTCAGACAAGTTCCAATCCATCCCAATCTTAACCTAACAAAGAAGAGTAAGGTCCCGTATTATCCACTGAGAGAAGAAAAAAACGTACGGGGTCATCAAAGTATTTTCCTTTTTGTGAAGCATATTTTTTTGCCATGTTAAACAAGTCCATGGGTGTACCAGGATGAATTGCAGGTCTTTGAGGTACATACATGACTCTAGATCGCCAAGTAGGAATACCGAAATGTGAAGGTGATTTACCGTATAGACTGGATTGTCCTGCTGTATAAGGTGTCAATTCTGCAAGACACTTTAAAAGGGTTGTTTTTCTATCATCTGATAAGCATCTATATGGCTTTCCCCCCCCCTTTTTTTTGACTTACCCTGCACCACTGGGGCCTCGAAGTACTAAGGTATCTCCTTTTTCTAAAGTAATATTGACATCTTTAAACAACCAGCGATTGTCACCTAATCTCATAGAGATCCCTGTTGCTTCAAACATAGCCATTTCAAAAAAAAACACACACACACACACACAAAAAAAGGGAAAGAAAAAAAATAGGAACCCGATTATAAAAAAAAAGAGAGAAATAAAACGAATAAGCTTTGCGCTAATAAAACTATATTTGGATTACTTTTTTTTTAGCCTCAAAATATTCTTCACAATCAACTCCTTTAGAGAGAGAAGTATATAAAATCAAACTTGACTTGCAGGATTATTGCCCATCATGCATGTATAGCGGAGAAGAGGGATAGACTTTAAGAGCTGAGCCTCGTTTACTGTGCTTAAATAAAAAAACGGAATTTGGCTTATCAGATCTTACAGATGATTTTAGCTTGTCAGATTAAATGAGACTCGGTGACGTAATAACAAATGATTGGTTTAAAACGCATCAATTAAAAGCTTATACATCTATACAAATGTATATTACTATAAAAAAAATCCTCTGTCCAAAAAGCTAAAAGTTGAAGAAAGCTAGACTACGAAAACAGCGAAGCTAACGAAAAAAAAGTTTGTAAAAGGTAAGAGGAAAAGAGTCGGAGACATTGTTATTGAGGAGAGTAGTGCCAGTAAAAAAAAAAAAAAGAAGGCAAATATTGTATTTTTCAGCAATTAAGAGACAGTCTCAGAGAAAATAAGAGAAAATTATTGGATAAAATAAGAGAAAATTTTAGATCAATTAAGAGAAAACTGACCAATAAAATAAGAGAAAAACACAGGAAAAATTAAGAGAGAAAAAAAGGGGCAATTAGTAGAAAGCTTATTTATACTTTAATCTCATTATAAGTTTTTCTCCAGGGCTAAGCACTTTTCAAAAAATCCGAGGGAATGGTGGATCCAGCCTTGGCAGTCTTTCTTGGTTACCTTGGAGCAGGCATCCATGATTCTGGGTGTGAGTGTCTCACCAGTTTCGAAAGGTTTTCTTTTGACACCATACTTCACCTTCGACCAGAATAGCTCAATTGGGTTTAGGAATGGTGAGTATGGTGGAAGATATACACACCTATAGCCTCTGCTTTCTATCAAATTTCTTACTGTAGCTGGCTTATGTATGGGAGCATTGTCCATTACCAAGTAAAAACCCCTCATGTTGTTTCGGTCAAGAACATCCATCACATTACTCAAGTAATTTAGATAATGCTCGGCCCTTGTTCCAACTTTGGCTGTTGTTGTAACAACCTTACCATCTACTCTTCTCTTCTTAGCTCTCGAAACCATTATTGGCTTTCTCAAAGAAATGTCAATAACGCCGGCACTTGAGATGGCACCAAGGATGGTTATTGTAGTGCCTTTTGAAGCAGGGACAGTTGTCTTAGCAGGTGCTCCCTTCTTAGACCAGCCACGAGTGCGTGTCATGTGAAGATTGAATCCTGCTTCATCCAAAATACGCAATTGTTCTCAAAGTCAATTTCTCTATCAGCTAGCCATTGAAGGATGGTCTCCTTTCTCTTCTTCAAAGTTTCTTCTGAATTTCTAGCAACTGAAATCTTCTCCAACTTCTTCATAGATAGTGCACAGCTGGTCCTAAGATGTCTGTATACTGCGGATGGGCTTGCAGAGAGACTTGGAAACTCTATGATCAATGACTCGTGTATTCCAGCTACAGTTGTAGTTGAACGCTCATCAACAAGGTCGATAATAAACTTCGAGTGCTTCTCAGTAAGCTCAGAGACAGTTCCCATTCTGCGTCCTCTTTTCTTCTGTTGAGGTACCTCCCCAGTTTTCTGCCACTGCGATTTGAAACGGTAGGCTGATTTTTCATTTATTCCTGTCTTTAAAGCTGCATCCTTTATAGGTACCTGTTCAACTAACAGAGCAATAAGCTTGTTGATATCCTGCTGAGTGTATATACGTCTAGCATTGCTAGCGTCGTCTTTTTTTTCAGTCAGGTCTCTGAGAGGCTTCTCTTCTTTCAAATCGCTCTCACTACTCTGCACATCAGCTTCATTTTCCTCCTCGTCCGAGCTATTACTGGGCTCATCACCCTCGTGCCCTTCCTTCAGTTCCATCGTCACATCTTCATCTAACTCCATGGCTGATGCAGTGATGTTATACTCCCACTTCTTTCTCATCATCGACATTACACTGACAATAATCTCGGGTACAGCTTCAATATCTTCGTCGCGTAGAGAGATCTCGTTCATATCATAGTCAATATCCATTTTTTGTTAATAATAGTGAGAAAAGTGCTTTCTACTAATTGCCCCTTTTTCTCTCTCTTAATTTTTCCTGTGTTTTTCTCTTATTTTATTGGTCAGTTTTCTCTTAATTGATCTAAAATTTTCTCTTATTTTATCCAATAATTTTCTCTTATTTTCTCTGAGACTGTCTCTTAATTGCTGAAAAATACAATAGCAAAAAAATACGACTGCTCATTTTGTGAAATTCATGAATGAACTTCTTGATATCATGGACACGGACAAAAGCCTTGTTGGCAGTTATCTTGTAATGAATAACTGCACTATTTACAATTCGTATCCGATGACAGGAAATATTGAAAACAAAGGCTACAGATAGACTTATGTATTTGCCCCCTTATGCACGAAAGCTGAGGTGTTACAGGTTGAAAAATGAAGAAAATCTGTCGTAAAGAATTGCCGCCTTAGTGATCTTTATGGCTTTTGTAGGCATTTTAAACGGCGAATCGTCGCTTGCTATAATTTTAGATAGCTCCTTTCTTCAATAAACATTCATTTGTACGTAAATGACAATTTGATAAAGAAGTTTTTCTGAAAGATAGAGTAGATTTTTCAAAACTGAAAACCATTTCATAACAAACTGCCAATCATTTCTCGGCTAGTACCATTCATCTTTCGAAACGGACAACATTTACCTTCCGTACTGTATTGCATTAACACACCTCTCAGAAATAGAGTTACACAAAGCGCATAAATTCAACGGATCATCGGAAGAGTTTAGCCTCGGGAAACGTTATGCATATTAAGCTCTTTGTCAAGTGTATATAAGCTTGCTTTTTTTCCCCTCCCTTTCTTTTTTTTTTTTCTTTACATTTTATTCTACTATGGGACAAGACTACGAATACCAAGTAACGAATACAAAATACTATGCGCATAATTCACTGATCCATATTAGCATAAATACCCTACTGAACCACAAGATGGTTCAGATTCTTATGACCCTACTTTTACTCAAGATGAAATTGAACGCCCTAATCCCAATTACCCTCAGCCTCCTTTTGTTTCAGAGAATCAACCTTCTACACCAGGCAAGTTGACTTGGTTTCGGCTAAAAGGAAATTAATGCCTGTTATTCTAGTACCTTATGGTGAAAACACGGAGAACGAAGACAGTGAATTTTATCTACATATTGATCCTAAAGTGAAAAAACATGGGACACCTCATTTCAAATTGTCGAATTGTGAGTTATAAATACAATGGCTTTTGTCTGATTTCAAAAATAGGTCAAGGAAGAAAAAAGGCCTTGTTGATTGGCATCAATTATTTCGGTACAGACCATGAATTAAATGGTTGCATTAATGATGTGGCCAATATCAAGGATTTCATTTCGAGTCTATATGGATTTCAAGAAGAAGACATGGTGATCTTGACAGACGATCAAGATCCTGACAGTAGATTTTATCCTACACGAGCCAATATTCTTGCCGCGATGACATGGCTTGTATCAGATGCTCAGCCAAATGATTCGTAAAATCACGCATGTTTGTCATAGACGCATCTCATTCTGTTTGATAGATTCTTTTTTCATTACAGTGGTCATGGGGGTCGTGTCAAAGACTTGGATGGCGATGAAGAAGACGGTTATGATGAAACTATCTATCCCGTTGACTTTGAACAGTTTGAAGGTACCTCAGGCCAAATCATTGATGATTTAATGCATGATATTATGGTGCGTCCCTTATGTGAAGGATGTCGTTTGACATGTATCTTTGACAGTTGTCATTCAGGCACAGCGTTAGATTTGCCCTTTGTGTATTCGACCAAAGGTGTTTTGAAAGATCAAAACCTGTTCAAGGACGCTGGTCGAGGCTTGTTATCGGCTGGTTTGAAATATGTGTCTGGGGATCATGAGAGTGCGTATGCCTCATTAGTTGAGTTGGGTCGAGAATTAATGAACGCAAGAGACGTTGAAGAAGAACTTCGTCAAAAGAACTTTTCACCTGCGGATGTAGTGCTGTTTTCAGGGTAAAACGTGTACATGGCATAAAGTTACTTATCGTACCTATAGATGTAAAGATGACCAAACTTCAGCAGATTCAAAAGAAGCAGGCAAAGCAACGGGCGCCATGAGCTATGCATTTACAAGTACACTTCGAGAAAATCCAAATCAGTCGTATCAGGCACTGTTGAACAGTGTACGTGATATTTTGCGAGACAAATATGATCAGCGTCCTCAATTGAGCGCTTCTCATCCTATTGATGTCGATCTTCAATTTGTTTGTTGAAAAAAAAAAAAAAGTTTCTTTAGAATGTTTGCAATAATAACAATAAAAGGTTAACTTGTCGACAACGAAAACTGCTTAATGGGTTTTGTTTGATTATTTCTGAAATCAATGCACCAAGAGAAGCTATGCACTTTTCCTATGAATATCCATATATATTATATAGAGCATAATATCCTTTTCATGATTTAATGGAACCAGTGGCACTTTGTAACTAAAAAGAAACTAGCTTATCGTGTCCATAGGCTCATGAAGAACGTCTTTTCTTGTTAACTACGTTTCTTTGAATGATCTTCTTTATTTATTTTCAACTTTTCATGCACTCTTGATATTAAAAATAAGCCCTCACAGCATATCCTATTTTACATATAAATTAAATATACTTAGCATAAAGTTATTTTATTAATAAAAAAAAAAGGGGGCACTTTGTTTGGTTCTCAAAGACAAGCTTTGATACTAACAGGATCAACCACGAGAAGGTAAAAGTGCATCTGATCCCAAAAGGAATGAAGTTATGATTGCTTTGTAGGGTAAAATAATGTCCTTGCATGACTTTACCACGACCCAGAGAATGCTTTGCGTAGTGTTGAGTCACCAACAGCTAACTTACAGGAAGACATTCCCCAACTTAGGCACCAGAAAACTCGATTCAATTGCTTTTGATCTTGATTGCAGTGGACCCAGTAACCACAACCAACATCGTTTGGCATCACCCAAACGCACCAAGAAACAACCAAATCGATGCCGCCTTGCAAGTGTACTGCGCCATAAAAGAGACAGAAAAGAGAGAATTGATTTTTTTGATTCACTTTGTAGAATGAACAAGACAACGTCAGACTTTAGGCTTCAATATCATGACTAACCAGTGCTTAAAAAAAAAAGAAAACCAAGTCGGATCCGCCCATAACATCAATTAGCCGCAAACAGCCCAAAGTACAGAGAAGTCAGGATATCACACCATGTCCCTATACCGACATTTCAAAGACTAGTGTTTCATAGCTTTTGGCCATTCCCTAATGGAAATGTCTACGCAGCAAACCAAAGATAGCCATCAGGTAGTGAACCATGACCCACGACTTGCCCCGGCTGACCGGTTTCATTGATGATTGAATATACAAGTATACACTGGCCCAAGTATATAAAAAAAGAGGGTGTCAAGCTTATCCGCATAAAAGCAAGCCCGCCTTGACTACGGTATTGTACTGGACGAGTAGGGAATCTTGTCAATCCAGACTAGCAAAGCCAGACTAGACGAAGCGCAAGTAACCAGCAAGTCAACTCAAGTACCCGTCAGCTTTGCCGTGAGGCTCCGCCCAGACGGCACCAGGCCCCTTTTTTCCAGCTAAGGACAAGTAGGTATACGAGAGCAGCTTCACTCGCTTTGACGCACAATAGAGGGGTTCAGACACAGTATACAGGGTATACCATGCTTGCTCCTGTATCACAGCTACACTTGATTTGCAATCGCTTTACCACGTTCCACCTGATGAGGAAGAAGACATGTGCAAAACTATGACGAAGAAAATCCCCCCTTGCGAGAGAACATAAACCAAATGAAGACGATCCAAGCATAACGGCGAGGATTGCAATACGGTGTTAGGTAGAGTGTGGCCATAGACTAACAGAGTGGTATCAAAAAAGTACAATCACCAAGAAACTGAGGTCGACACGTGTACATGAGGTGATTCTAATACACAGACGCGTATAGGAGACGGTTAGGCGTATTGCAACATATAAAATGAAGCAATATTAACCCCAGTACAGACACGAAGCGAGAGACTCCCTCTTTGTAGAATATGCACATCCCTTGAACGTTGCTGTGGCGCGGTGTTCGCAGAATATGCTGCTGCCACACAGCTCTACCTCTCATTGAACTATAAAAAAATAGCAATCGCAACAGAAACTACTTGAGGAAGGTTTGGGGGGTTGAAATGCCTCAGTCTATAATCGCACGTACAAGGACCTAAAGACCACAAGTACATGATAGACCTTATCATTTCTGTAGCAGTTTCTATAAGGAAAAAGAAAAAAGACTTTTTTTGCTGCGCGTTTGTTTAATGCGTCAGCATTGTGTGGCGGTGTTTATAATTTTAGCATGTGATAGAGATGGACTTTTGCATAAAATAGATGAGATTATTGCTCAAGGTGTTTCAGCACTATGAATATAAGGTAGTACTACTGTCTGGGACTACTTTGGCATGAAAAAAAAATATATTTACTAATGAAGGCAAAGGACCGTTAGAGCAACGACTGATAGAGAAAAAAAGCGTAAAAAGAAAAATATGCAAGCCCTAATGGAGGTAATGAGCAATGAAAAGTTGTCTGATTCAGCTGTATTCTTTGTATAGTGCTACCAAAGCATCCATTGACCTTGTGCATCAAAAAATCATACATGTCAATCAACTCTTCTGTAGTACGATTAGAAAATGATCAGGCAATGTTTACTAATATTCATGTCCAAAATGGTCAAAATATGCCTACGGTCCAAAGGGTACTGTTCATGAAAATCATCAAGCTGACAGCTCTCTGAGCTTCTTTTTGATGCTACAAGACAAAAAATAGAGCTATCGACAAGCTTAAATACTCAAAATGTACGCAATACGCTCTAGTTTTTGATCAAAGTGTTTGCTTGCTACTTGCACTATAGCAATAATGAGATAGGAGCAAAAAACCTCATAGACATCTTTGCCTATTAACTCGATATTTTACAGTACCCTTTGGACCATAGGCATGTTTTGACCATTTTGGACATCTCCCTTTTTTTTTTTTTTTGGTCCATATCGACTTCAAAGGTACCATCAATGTTAGTAAACATGGTTTATAAGTATTTGAAACATTTGTGCTTGTATAAACAGACTTTATTCTACCTTCATATCATCTAAGAAAAAGACGAATATTTGCATGAATTGTTGTCTTTTTTCACTGTTAAAGCATCTATTTATACGGCGAGTCTGGTGAGTTTGATGAAGAACGGATTTGACAACCTTTTTTTTTTTAGATACATAATTGCGAGTTTCTATAATCATATTCACTAAATGGATGAAGTTCCTACTTTGTTGTTCTTAAAAGTTTAATCAAGAAATTTTTCGAAAAGGGACACTTCAACATAGTCTTTAAAAAAAAAAGCATTCCCATGGTTAAAGGCGACTTCATATCTAGTTAGAGGAATTCATCTCTGTTGCCACTTCCTGTAGAATTAAGTTGATGAATAGCGAACAACTTCTGCAATTGACCTGGTGACCTATTCATGTTTTGAATTCGAGCAATAGCATGTACTTTACTTTCTATATCTGTAGGTATTACCTCTTCTAATTGAGTAGTATCAAGATTTCTTTTGTACAATACTTACCTTTCATTCTAGAAGCACTTGGGTTTATTTTTTGTTTGCATAAACGTACTTCATTTCCGTGACTCCTTTTCCAAGCAACTTGATTAACGCTCCGGGGCCCAGCAGACGATGTTCCACTTTAATGAAGCGGCGCGTACAAGGCGTGTCCGATACAGCACACTAAATATTTTTTTTTTTTTTTTTTGCTTGTTGTCACTAACTGTGTAGACAATATGGTTCCACATCAACATGACGACTTTTTAATTGTACGTGCTTACTTGTTGATTGTCAAAATATTAATGTATTTTATAGAATGAGCATGATATGCCTTATGAAGAAGAACTTCTTCGAAGTCCTTTTTCAATCCGTACTTGGATTCACTACCTTGATCATAAACGAAACAGCTCTTATTCAGAATTATGCTTTGTGTTTGAACGTGCTCTTAAAGAACTTCCTGGATCATATAAAATCTGGAAACAATACTTGGATGTACGCCGTGAAAAGCTTAGAGGACTTAATGCTGTTCGACACCAACAACAATACCAAGCCGTGGTTGCTCTTTATGAACGCGCCCTTGTCTTATTGAACAAGGTAATAGGTGGCAAAGGAATAAACATAGACTGATTGTTTGTAGATGCCACGCATTTGGCTTGATTACCTCTCTTTACTGACAACGATGCCCGTGATCACCAAAACTCGACATGCATTTGATGATGCTCTACGCGCCCTTCCAGTCACACAACACGCTCGTATTTGGGAGATTTATTTACAGTTCGCCAAAGCTGCAGGTGGGGAAACAGCCCTTCGTCTCTACCGTCGATACCTCAAGGTAGATTTGACACATCACGTTGATCATGTTGTACTCATGTTCATTAGTTTGAGCCTTCTTTTGTAGAAACCTTTGTTGAAAACCTGATTTCACTTGAACATTACGATGAAGCAGCTCTCAAGCTTGTTGCCATTGTCAATGATACCAGTTTCCAATCATCTAAAGGCAAATCACATTATCAGTTATGGCAGCAATTATGTGATCTTGTAGTCGAACACTGTGAAGATATTCATAGTCTTAAAGTAGAGCCTATTATTCGCAGTGGTATCAAGCGATTTACAGATCAAGTGGGTTTATTGTATTCTCGTCTAGCCATGTATTGGATCAAAATGGGTCAATTAGAAAAAGCACGTGATATATTTGAAGAAGGCATCACGACTGTCATGACAGTAAGAGACTTTACCGTCATTTTTGATGCCTATGCAGAGTTTGAAGAAGAAATGATTACAACCAAGATGGAAATGGCTGCAGAGCGTGAAGCTGCTCAAGAAAAAGACGAGGAAGAAGACCTTGATGTTGATTTAAGACTGTTACGATTCGAACGTCTAATGGATCGTCGTCCTTTCTTAGTCAACGATGTCTTGTTGAGACAAAATCCTAATAATGTATTGGAATGGCAGCAACGTGTGCTTCTTTGGGGTGATAATAAAGAGAAAGTGGTGGCTACTTATACACAAGCAGTTCAGACCATCAATCCCAAAAAGGCGCACGGTAAACTGCAAGAACTCTGGAGTAAATTTGCTCGATTTTATGAAGATGGAGGTGATTTAGTATCTGCTCGCGCGATATTTGAAAAGGCGATCAAGGTCAATTATAAGTCTGTAAATGATTTGGCAGATATTTGGTGCGAATATGCTGAAATGGAGACACGACATGATGCCTTTGATACAGCTATTCAAATTATGGCAAGAGCAACACAGATTCCCAAGAGTTTGGATGTGAATCCCAAGCAAGTTAACTTTCATGATGAATCTATTCCTGTTCAACAACGGTTATTCAAGAGCTTGCGTTTATGGAGTTTCTATATTGATCTTGAAGAAAGTGTGGGCACTATGGAAAGTACAAAGGCAATATATGATAAAGTGATGGATTTGCGTATTGCCAATCCTCAAATCATTGTCAACTATGGTACCTTTTTAGAAGAAAACCAATACTTTGAAGAATCATTCAAGGTCTATGAAAGAGGCATTGAATTATTTGGCTGGCCTATTGCTTTTGAATTATGGAATATTTACCTTGAACGATTCTTGAAGCGTTATGTAAGTTATTGTATGCCTTATGCTTTTTTGTTTATTTATTTTCTGATTAGGGTGGTGCTAAACTAGAGCGTGCAAGAGACCTGTTTGAACAAGCACTTGAAGGATGTCCTCCTAAATATGCTAAACCCATCTATTTAATGTACGGTAAGCTAGAAGAAGAATATGGTTTAGCACGTCATGCTATGCGTATCTATGACCGAGCCACAAGAGCAGTGGCTGATGATGACCGTATGGAGATGTATGAATACTACATTGCCAAGGCTACTGAATCCTTTGGTATTATGGCATCTCGCGAAATCTACGAGCGCGCTATTGAAGCACTTCCTGATAAGCATGTCCGTATTATGAGTCTTCGGTATGCTGAATTAGAACGCAAATTGGGTGAAATTGATCGTGCCCGTGCTATTTATGGCTTTGCCTCGCAATTATTTGATCCTAGAGTAAGTTGTATGATATGAACATAGTTGACTCATTGATTGTTAGACACAAACTGGATTCTGGAAGACATGGCATGACTTTGAAGTACAGCATGGTAATGAAGACACATTTAAGGAAATGCTGCGTATTAAGCGTAGTGTACAAGCAACTTATCCCAGTGTATAAACAAAGATGATCATTTGTCAGAAAATCAATTCTTTTTTTTTTTATTTTTACAAATAAGGAAAAAAGCCGGGATCCTTATGTCAATAAAAATGAAAGTTTCGTTTTTTTGCTATTCTTGTCATTGTTACCGTGATAGAATACAGATAAAGTTGAAGACAATGTAGGAGACAATGACGTATGGGATAAGCTGTTTTCTTCTTTTTTCAGCCATGAGTTAGGGAAACATAACAAAATGAATTGTACTTACGGTAGCTACAAGTGGTAGAAACTACTTCTTCCTCTTCATATTCGTCATCTTCAACCTCTTCTTTCATATCCAAAGTTGAATTTTCTTTTTGTTTTTTACAGAGTTTTCGCCAAACTAAGAACAATGAATTTAGTGCCACCATCTCCTTAACTTCTCCTTCTCTCTCTTCCGAATACGTACTAATTCCGCATGCATTGCACAAAGTACGAGGGCCTATCATATTTTGGTTAAAAAGAACTTTGAGTTTTTTATTATTATTATTATTATTGTTATTATTATTGTTGTTATTTACCTAAAGGACCTCTACGCCACTCGGGTGTTTCAGTACTAAACAATCGTCTTGTTAGAACAGAAAATAAAATCATATGAATTACCTATTGCATGAATCACACTGATGCCTCTTTTGTTGTTGTTTGTTTGGCTCAACCACCATGATCTTTTTACAATATTTGCCCTGTTTACTTGTCAGTTTGCTTTTTTTTTTTTCACTTACTTTTTTCTTTCTCGGTTTTTTCGATATGTTCATCTGATGTTTCTCTACAACATTCGTTTCGGAAGGAGTCCATTTAAGCCTCACATCATCTAGAGTATTTTTCATTCGACGTGCATGATCAATCATTATGTCCAACTCCTGAACGCCTGGCAAGCATGGTGGAGACGCAAGATCGTGAAAAGATGTTCCGGCCAGTAATAATTGGTCTGATATGTGAGATGCACGACGATAAACCTAAACATGGTATTCAGTACACAGTAAAAAAGAATAAAGATCCACATACTTCTTTAAATTCATGATAAATATTCTCTTGAGGGATCCTGTTTTACTTCAGCATTTAGAAATAAAGCTATCTTGCTTACCTTTTAGGCATACAATAGGGTTCTGATAATGGTGGTAATATAGTATAATTCATAGTGTTAGGCATATTTAACGAGTGATGTGGTGACATAGAAATTGAATATATATATATATATATATGAAAGAAAAAAAAAGAAAAAAATTAGAAAAGCCTAGATTTTTATACAATAGTGCAGAAAAAAGAAAGAAAAGAACAACAAAGAAAGTTGTGAAATACTCTAAGTTTTCTATTAACAGAAAGGAATACAAAGGCATTGTCACAGATTATTCGGATCCGTCCGTTCTTATTTTTTTTACCATATTGGTTTTTAAAACTGGATTTTCGGGTACGCAAATTTAAGTTTAGACATAGAAAATATATCATAGGCTTATAAGCAATGCAGTCATCTAAAAAAGAGGTACAGGATTTCTTCCAATTGACACAGTCTAAAGTAGCGCCCTTTTTGGCTGATTCAATTATTCTATGGCCGAGGTTACTCTTGGCAGTTAAATAATCTCTTTTTACAGTCGCCTTAAGATTTGACTAGAACAGTTCAATTGGGTTCAAGAATAGGAGAAAAGTAGGTTTGTAATCACGCTTTAGGATAGCCCTAACATTCATCACACCTTCAATAAACTCCAAAAGATGCTCATTGCGAGTTACAACTTTGGCAGTACTCCGTCAGGAGTGCCAACGCTTCTTTTTCTTTTCTTGTTCAAATCAACCTTTCTCTGGATAATCTTGGGCTTTATAATATTAATTCAATAGCAGCTTTTTTTACAGACTACTCTAACAATTATCGCCTTGATAACCTTACTGTTTCGGAGCTCAGCCTTTGCAGGTACATGTCTTTTAGATCTGCCAGAACTGTGTTTTATGTGCATATTAAAGCTTATTTCAACAAAAAAAAACCACAAAGCTTCTCCCAATCCATCTCCTTATCTATCTTCCATCGCAACACCTCTCCCTTTCTTTGCTTGACAGCCCTATCAGCGCTTCTAGTTTTAACTATTTTTTTTTTAACTTTTTTAGAGTTACACGGACATGCTTGGTCGAATGGTTATGCAACGCAGCAAGAAACTGCTTCAGTTCATATCTTGCTTCCAGTAAACAACAGTAACGTTCTTTTGATCAAGAATGCTGTGTGCTTGGCCTCCAACTTTTTGTTTACTTCACCTTTGATTGTCTTTTGTACACTTTGTAAACACTTCTGAACAGTGTCCTTGTATAGTTTTACGTATAAGAAAATACGGTTATGATAAAAAATTCAAAGAATGTCAAAATTCTATTGCTGGAGTGGAGAAAAAAGAAATGAAGGTTTGGTAAAAACAAAAGGGCTTTGTTATTTGGGCGACACCATTTAGCACTAATTGACTTTAACCAAGGATTTAAGATAGCCTCTAATTTTGATTCTGTCACTCAAGTTGTACTTTAACTTCAAGTTTCATTGCTCTATGCTTAAAAAGCAAGGTTAAAGCTTGTTTTTTTTTCAGTCTGTCTTGCCCAAATAACATATTTTAATTTTAAGTTTTGATTGGATAAGCGAATCCACCCCCCTTTTCTTTTTTAGTAATCTTCATCATCCCCTTTTGATCAATGATTTTTACCCCTCTCTAGGCCAATTCAGCCTCTTTTTTTGGCTGACCTATGGGTGTCCTTATTTTGAGTGTCACGAAGTTTTAACTTAATTAGACAAGCCACATAAACCTAAATTACATTTTATACTCTCGAACCTGAATAACAGTAGTTCCTCTCTATCTTCATCTTGATATGTCTACAGAAAACAAAAATTATGAACAAAACTACTTTAAAATTCAGTTTCCCAATGAGGAATATCAAGAATCGCTCAAAGTTTAGAATGAAAGTGCTGTTTTGTCTGATTTTTCTGCTTATAATCTTGATATTGGTTGGGCTTTAGACAAGGGAAATAAGCTAACTAAAGGTCTCCCTGTCAGAAGCAAAAAATGCTTGGGTACAGTATACTATACCAATGAGCTCTGTTCATTCCTGAACAAGGACATGAGACCAAAGAGCAGCATTCAATTGATCCAAAAGCAGTGATGCTTGCACTGCAAGGGATCAATGCAACACAAACGCTGTTCTGTCAGAGTTAGATACGACATGTACTTTGATTATACAATCAAAAAGAACATTTGCACTGTTAAGTGCAAAGACGTCCATTCACATGGAACGTATAAGCGAATTCATTTGTCTGGCGATGATGCAAAGGAATTCATCGAAAAAGTCAAGCAAGATCCTTTGACCACGCCTAAGAAAATGACAACTGGCATCTCATCTTGCATGGGAGAAATAGTTGGTGCTGCCAGAAATATTGATCCTGTTCTTTCAAACCAGGACAGAGTCAAATATGAAATGAACAAGGTTAGAGGACAACTCAATATCAGCAAGAGTAGCGAGTTCCTTGGAAAATTCACCAAGATTAGAAAAGAATTTGATGGATTTATTACCTATGCACAAGTTACCAATGAAAAAGGTTTTTTGCTTTCTTTCTCGCCTCCCGACATCAAAGAATTTGGAGACCAGTTTCATTGATCTTCAACTCAGCCCCAACAACAGTAGCTCTTCCTACATCGATGTTCCCTTTGAGCTTCTTGTAAGATGTGTAATACCTTACATTAAGAACTATTCTATTGGCACATGCGATCATGACAATGCATCAGACAAGACTCTCCTGAATTCTTTTCGTCTGTATGAAAAAGACAATAATTTAGTTGGCAACCAGTTGATTCGTGATTTGGTTTGGAGAAGTGAATTCCCTTTTGTTAGAGGACAAATGGACGGTACCTTTGACTACTTTAGCTGGATAATAGACAACATCTCTTCAAGTCTGAAAAGTCTTTTTTTTCTTTTGCTAACGCATACCAGTTCAGCATTTGCCAGAAAAACGAAAGTGACATATCTTTCAAAAAAGTTTCCTTACAATCTTTGTCATTCATTAAGAACTTTCCAACCATAAAAGAGTATTACACTGCCAAAAGACACAAAAAAGTACACTTGCAAGATGTCAAAATAGCTCTTTTACATGCTAAGTTTGAGCATAGTTTAAAACAGAGCTTTATTCAACAATTGCGACAAACAGCTTATTGCAATCAATACAACCAAAGGTGCACTATTGAATGCAATGTCTTGAAAGAAGAAAGCTTTTCTCTGTTTTTCTCTGCTGCTGACTCAACCAATTTTGATCCTTCAACAATCACCCTCAATTCACCATTACCAGTTAAATATACAATGCATGCAAGAATTTATCCTTGGTTCCCTAAAGGTGGTCATTTTTTGTGGTTGGTAAAAGCACAAAGTGCAATAACACCGAAGGTGTCTTTAAAATAGACAACCTTGATACACGCTGCGAAGAACTTACAGAAGCAAGTTCTAATGACCAGCTCTTTAAGCTTCAAACACTATTGTAGTTTGTTATAAAAAAAGCTCAATAAAGATAGTATTTTCTCAAATTGATAAATAGAAAGCACTTTTTTGTTTTGATTGTGATTAACCAACGATTGCTAAAAAAAGCTGAGGGTGGTACATTGAACATTTTTTATTTTGACAATATAGGCTAAAACAATAAAAAAAAAGTAAAATTGACACCCTAAAGACTCTAGCGACCACTTCACCTACTCTTTTGTTTGAAACTTCGAGACAACCAAAACGAGGACACCCAAATTATCCGACATCAAAAAATAACAGCCAAAAATTTATAGCCAAAGAAGACGATAATTTTCAGACATCAATTAGCATGCCTTTGAGGAATGCAATCAGAGCCACATACAACTCGAAACAGCCTTATGGGAACATCATATCATTAGATGGATGGGTGCGCTTACCCATTACACTGAGCATGAAGTTTACAGATCTTGAATCAGTTACAGATATTCTTTATTCCTGGGCCGAACAACAAAATATGATCTTAGTTTTTTCAAAATTCGAAAATCATAAAAGACTGTTTCTAACTTGCAAATATAGCAGTCGTTTCAAAAAGTGATCTCCCAACTTGGAAGCCGAAAGACAGAAAAGCACCTTCAAAAGCAATTGTCCCTTTATGGTCAGAGTCACTTACCATTTTCTGCGACTTCATCCCTTATGAAGAGTTTAAGAAAGCCGTCTGCTTCGGTATCACAGAAGAGATAGACAGTCAAGAAATAGACTGGTAATGTTTCTATAAGCCGCTCTCAATGAATGATGAAGTTGCTTGTCCACTTTTCTTTTGGCCCTCTTGTCTTGGCTATGCTCAGCTAGGTGTTGATGCTTTTCGCCGTCCATTAGCAGTCCATTCTGAAAGATTTCGGTCTGAAATGTTCTTTCCGCTCGTCAAAACAGACGAGTATCATAGAACAGTGGAAAGTTCAGAAGCAGCACTTTCTGCTTCAATGATTCTTCAGCAAATCAATGATTACCATTGGGTTACATTCGACGTCAAAAACCCAAGAAAAACTGTCTGTCTAATACAAAGCCATAAAACTTGGCGATTTGCTTGAATACAAGCAAAAAAAAAAAAAAAAAAAAAAAAAAAGAAGCTAGTTAGTGATCTCGCTAAATCGGCTTCCTTCATTTCGTCTCAAAATAAATTCAAAATTAAACAGCACACGATAGATAGTCAAAGTATTACATTCGTCAATAATTATAGATCAATCCTCGCTTTCTATAATCATATAGATTGCTTTTCATTAGGACTTGCCATAAAAAACTTAATATATTATCTCTCGCGCATTTCGCGTACGCATGAACATGCTAATTTTTTTTTTCAAATATCATGTTAAATTTTCTTTATATATATATATATGTATGTATGTAGGTTTTACCACAAGTATGCTAGACATATTTAAAATATTTAATAAACTTCAAGCAATACATTTTACACAAAAGAAACCTTTTTTTTTAGGGGACTGTATAGAGAGATATGTACAAAGCTATTCAGGTGGAATAATACCTGGAATACCATATTGTTGAACGCATGCCATGGCGCCTACTAAACACACCATAAAAATCGAATGTAGAATAGTACGACGCAACACACGCCCTTCCTGGCCTTGTAATCCAATCGTTGATACACCTGTAGTCAAATTTTGCGGGGAAATCATTTTTGATGTAATGGCCCCGCTTGAGTTTGTACTGGCCATCAATACAGCACTCAATCCAATCTGGTTTGCTGCGACCACTTGTAGATTTCCAAATAAAGAATTGGCGGAAGTATCACTTCCAGAAAGGAAACATGCCAACCATCCAAGCCAGGCAGATAAAAAGGGGAACGCTCTTCCAACAGAAGATAAAGTGAGCCCAACTGTGTAGACGATACCGGAATAATTGTAGAGATAAGCAAAGGCCATAATAAAGGAAACTGTCAAAACAGGCAGAAAGAGTTGTTTGGCTGTTATACGGAGAGCTATCCAAAACACGCGAGGGTGAGAACCGTTTAAAAGAACAAGGCCCATAAAAGGAATTGATGAAATCAAGATAGCAGTACCAGTAGCCAAGGGTTCAAAGGTCCAGATAGCATCATATCGTTTACCATACAGTGTCAAATAAACTTCTTGATGAAGATGGGGCCAATGGACGGCTATTCTTCCATGCGAAGGTGCTTTCGCAAATGTCCAACTAATACATGACATCAATGATTTGTTTGTTTTGGATAGACTTACATAATGACTACAACTACAATAATTAACCATGGACTCCAACCCAACATGGCTTCCCACAAAGTAGGTTTTTCCACTTCCAGTCTTGATGTTACATTTTCATCGTGTGTTACTGTCTCGCCCGCATCATGCTGCTTGTTCTTTTTCTCAGAGACTTCTTCTGTATGATGAATAGAGTCTCTGTCGACGTTGTTCTCTTCGTCTTCTGCTTGCGGATTAGTTGCAATCAATCTTGCATGATATTCAGGTCGATATTTGGGCTTCCAAAATTGTACAAACGCGATGATTGAAATTAAAGAGACAAGACCAGCAATTAAATCAGGAAGTTCAGGTCCTACCAAATTAGCAAAGATAGCCTATGACCAAAAAAATAAGTCGGATGATTGTCTTATTTTCCCATACCTGAATCACAGCAAAAGAGAGTCCAGCCACAAGTGCTGCTGGCCAGCATTCAACAATACCAGCTCGAAAGCCTGCATAGAAGCCAAGAGCATAAAGAGGAAGAAGCAGACTAAGAAGAGGAAGCTGGCGACCCATCATGGCAGAGAGGCTCATGACTGGAAGACCGGTAATGGTAGCTAAAGTTGTTACTGGGATACCCAAGGCTCCAAATGCGACTGGTGTTGTATCAAACACTAATGTATATGTCAAAGCATCTAAAGGATCAAAGCTATGCAACATATGAGCATCGGCTGTACGAAATCACATACATACCCTAAAGACACCATCAAAGAAGAACAGATGGCACCAGGAGTACCAAAGCCAGCAACACCTAGCTAGATATTAGTCAACTTGCTTTTAGAATAATAGATTTACCTTCTAATAGAGCACCAAAACTGTATCCAATAATAAGCAAGATAATTCTCTTATCGGGTGGTGTATATGTCAATATCCATCGACGAAAATAAGAAAACACACCAGATTCAACAGCTGTATTATAAATAAACCTAAAGTCATTTTAGTTTATGCTTTTTCGTTCTGACAAATGCTTACATGGCATTTACTACAATCCACATAATAGGCCAATTAGCAAACACAATACCATTTCCAATCGATTCAAATGCTTGTTGAGCAGGCATATGCCAGCCAAAGATAGCAATGAAAATACTACACAACAGTCAACAAGATGAAGTTTGCAATCATGATTACTTACCACACAATCAGTCCTGCTAAAGAGGAATAATGCGCTGGTAATTTAAACCCACCAAGCAGGACCAAAACTAATAACAATGGTATCAAACCGACAAAAAAAGAGCCTACTAGACTACTGCCAATGGGTGCTAGAGGTTGAACAAAAGCAACTTGATCTTCTATGCCTGCTGGTGCAACAGGAATATTCACCATGATAATTAATAAAAAAAAAGAAAAGGTATAAACCCTGCAAAAATTTCAAAGCAATTTGATCTTTATATACATGTGTTATGTGTACGCGTTCATCATGAGACATCCAGATTGCTCTTTTGTCAAGCAAATAAGATGGTTAAACTTCTTGAGAAAAAAATAAGTGTGGGGAAGCAGTAAGGATTTTCCGTAACACAATGCTTGCATAATATTTGAAATACTTTATGATTTGATTCATATTCTTTAGTCAAATTCAACATAAATTCATGTAGACACATGGACCGTGTTATTCATATTGTATCAGTCAAGAGGAACAAAGAGTTTATAATGTCTTGAGTTCATTATATGGATCATGCAAAGGGTACACAATGCGCTTATTTTCCGAGGATATTCTCCTTAAGGTTCCCACGTAAGACGCTTTTCTTTTTACCCAAAAGAAGCCATTTTTTTGTTTCTCTATGATGTGTTCTTTGAAGTAGCTTATAGACTCATACAGTACAGCTTGAGCTGAATTGTTGTTGTGTAGGGGTGTCTTTAAGCAGTGTTTTTCTGATCATGAGCCTATCCTAGGACAAGTATGTTACAGTAAACAAACAAATAGATTTGGATAAACAGAAAAAGGTCTGATAACAATAACACCATTTGAATTGTTTTACATTAAATTCCAAGTGCACATATTCTTGAGATGGTGCATTTTATCAAGACGACTGTCAAGGTTTTAGCTAATGCCACAATTGTATTCTATGAAATATGACTTGAGGATATACAGACATTTTTGCTAAAGGTCTGGCTCAAACATACTCAGTTGTCATTTTTTGTCGATCATTTTTGAAATTGAATGGATCAAAGCTGTTTAAGCAAAGAGAATGATCAAGCATGCTCAGTGGTCTCGTGTCAGTCAATCTAGGATGAACAGAATGAACCACACCTATATATCTAACATGAATGATATATGATTTTTGATTGCTGCTTCTATACATGTAATCACATTTTTGGTTTTTGTTTAGTTTTCTTTCATCAAAAATTTAAAACAAAAGATGCGATTGATAGTACCTAGTTGCGCTTTAGTTACTGCGAGTAAGTTTTTTTATTGGATAGAGTTTGAAGGGATTGAGATATGAGATGCATCACGTGAGACGATAGACAATGAAATAGCTTATCATTGAGAACTATTCACTGACAACTAAAAACCAGTTATCATGAAAAGTAACTTCATGATTGGTAGTATAATGAAAGCACTAACTAACAACAACAAGTTCTTTTTTCTACCATCATTCGTATTTCTATATTGCACCAATTGACACTGTATGTGTCAGTTAAGTATGACTTCATCTCCTTATAAAATTATTAGTTACACACATTGTTCTTTTTTGGTATTCATATGCAGATGCTGTTCTCCCTTTCCTTCTCGCTTACACATATACACACACGCACAAAGTCGTTCTTTATATGTACTGCATCCTATTCCATCGTTTTCCCTATCTTGGAGAGAAAAAAAAAGATCCCAGAACAGTAACCCAATTTTCTTATCAAAGCAAACACTCACGACCTATCATTTTTTTAGTCTATGAGCTTGACGTAATAAGATCAAGAAAGGTCCCTCTGGTCCCTCCTTGAGCGGGAGAATCCATAGTATCACAAAATCAAGCTGGTAAATTAAGGTTTCAACCAAAACAAAAAAAATTAACAAATTTATTCAGTGATACAGATAATATTACAATAAAAATACAGAGGGGGGGATTAAGAAAATAAGCAGATCTATTGCTTATTGCTAGAGTCTTTCTTGCTATCGTCAACATAGACTTCAGTTTGTTGAAGGCCAGGAAGGTCTTCATCGACGTATTTGATCAACTTGCAACCTACCAAGGCATAGAGTAAGACAACGCAGTAACAAATAAGAGGAATAATGAAAGAGAGATTGACGTTGGCATGGTCGTGAACAACACCCATCAAGGGAGGAATGACAGCACCACCAGAGACACCCATGATAATCATGGCAGAACCGCGCTTGTGGTTTCTACCTAAATCCTTAGTACCCAAGGCAAAGATAGTAGGGAACAAGACACTTTCAAAGAAGAGGATGACAAACAAGGCATAGGTAGTAGCAGGAGTCTTCATGGCAATGACAAAGATGTTGGCAATAATACAGCCACCAGCAAAGATAGCCATCAAATGGTCAGGACGAATCTTCTTCATCAATAAGGCACCAACGAAACGACCAATAGTGAAACAGGCTTGAGCAATAGAAAGCAAAATTGAACCTCGGGAATCAGGGAATTGGCCTACTTCGGAACTGTAGAACAGGAACATGGAAGCAACAGCAACTTGAGCACCTGTGTACAAGAATTCAGTAAGAGCACCCAAAATAAGGTGAGGGGAGAAAAGAGAAGCACGGCGGATGACTTCACCAGTTTCACGAGCTTCTTCAGCCATCAAAGCTTCTTCGTCAACTTCAGGAATGTTGGCAAAGCAAAACAAAAGAGCAATAACAGCAACACCACAGGCAACACCGACATAGGTCCACTTGACAGAATCCAAGCTCTTGGAGGAATCATCTTCAGTGCCACCAAAGAAAGCAAAGGAGGCAACAATGGGAGCAATACAAGAAGCAAGACCGTTGAAACTCTGAGCAATGTTAATACGAAGAGAAGCTTTGTTTCTTGAACCAATGATAGCAATGTAAGTGTTGGCAGCTAATTATAGTTATTAGTATAAAGAGACAAAAAGAAACGATAATAGAATACGTACTACTTTCCAAAGTAGCAAGACCAGAAGCAATGACAAAGAGAGAGGCAACAAAACCACCATAACTCAAGTTGACAGCAGAAGGGTAGAAACAGATGGCGCCAATGACATAAAGACAGAGACCAAAAACCATTGTTCTTTTGTAACCAAATCGTTTAGAGATCATACTTGCACTATAGTATATTGTTAGCAAATCAGAAACAAGGGATTTCAGGGATTACTTACGGAATACTCATAATAAAGTATGCACCAAAGTAAGCAACTTGCATATAAGTACTTTCAGTTGTAGCTTTAAAGAGAATTAATATTTTAAATCAATTTTGTATTTTACTTACAAATACCCAGCACGTTTTTAAAGTGCTTATTTAAAGTATCCAAAAGACCATATGAGAAACCCCATAAGAAGAAGAGAGTAGTGACAAGTACACCGGGAATCAAATAGCTTTGCTTGGGAGTAGTAGCTCTTTCTTCATCATTGAATGATACGTCACTGACAACATCACTAGTAGGAGTAGGAGCCTTTTTCTTGAATAGCATAATAATAAATAAAATAATTAGGAAAAGAAAAGAGGGGGAAAAGCTTTGTATTTATACTAACAGAAACCTGTCATCTTCTGTTTTTAGCAGTTTTTATCATCATGCATCTCCCTCCACCTTCCCTTCTTCTTCCCATTAAAAATTCCCATACTATTTGAAGCCGTACCTCTTTTTAATTTCACAATTAAAGGGGACTAGTTCTTGATGTTTTTCCCGTCTTTTTCAAATCTTGATCCAATCTCAGCAAGATGTTACATTATCCCATTGGTCTGGAGTTGTGTCATTTGTTTTTCCCCACATTTATTTCCAAATTTTTGTATCTTTCCTCGGGATGAAATGATTGGAAAAAGACAAAAGAGAAACAGAGCGTAGATCAAAAAATCATAGAGATTTCAATCAAGTGGGTTTACTTGTTTGATTTTCAGTGTTGCACACACACACACACACACACACACACACACACACACACACACACACACACACACACACACATACACACACACACTGTGCTTGTATTATATAATACATCATATGATATAGCTTTTTTTTCTTATGTTTCTAAACCGTCAAATTTGTGGTATTTCCCAATGATAACATACTCAGCAATTCTTTGTTTGAATCAACTTATAAAGAAAAGAAAAGACTAGCAATACCTTCAATATAACTCAAAATACTCAGATATCCTAAAAAAAGAATCCATGAGAATATGGGAGAAAATAATGTCTATTTATGAAAGCTAATCTCTTTATCGATAAAGCTTTCGACAAATTAGGCAATAATTGAGTTCATCTTATGCATATACAGTCGAGTTGCATGACAGGGTTGCATGAATAGATCTTATCTTGACAGAATCTCGACAAAAGATCTACCATTAGATTATAGTTCATGACAATAGAACTATAAACCTCTTATTCTGGGTCTATCAATGAAACCTACCAAGCTAACTGCCACCAATCATATTCCTTTTTAGATGTTACAGATACTTTCAGGTCTGTTTCGTAACAGATATGGAGAGACTTGGGGTTAATACCAATCGTTTCTTTGTACTCCTGACGATGAAACCCGAGGTTTTTCATACCAATAGTTTTAATATTATTATTGACAATAGCCTAGTACTTTTATAAGGAAACATAAGGCAATGTATAAGACACAGTTGTATGTCATCATTTCTGGTGCCATCCATAAAGAGTATCCATTTATGGACACTTGTCGCCTATTTAATACAAAAGTAGTCATTCAAGAAAAATCATGTGGGGGCATAAAATAGTAGGTGGGCAAAAAAATTAACTTTGTTCTTATAACACTATGGCCAAAGTACTCGCTCTTTCTTCTCGTAGTCCAGAATACAAAGCTATTGCAGGCTTAAATATTATTTATGAGGCTGGTATGTTATTCATCTTGGAGATGACCTATGTTAAGCTATTTTTAAAGGCCTCGATCGCGAAAGTCGTCCTATTCTTGTACTTTGTGCAGACAACTTGCCTAACCCCGATATTTATGATTATGATTTGATTTTATCGTAAGCTTATAAAAGTAATTTCATAATACATGTTTATAGTGTATTAGGTTTATTCTTGCAAGACTGTATGTATTATAAAAATCGCGCATATTATACCCATTGTCTTTGTTTATAGAGACGAATTTGTTGAAAATGACTATGTACTCGTTTTTTTTTCTTCTCCTGCAAGGTATCGTCCAGGATGGCTATGGTTATTAAAAGCATATCGTTCCCTTGATCGCAAGCAAGTATATTTATACTTGGAAACACGTATCCTAATCCTTTTTTTTTTTTATTTAGGTATAAAAAGAACTTGAAGGCATTGTATGTCGTTCATCTTACAAGAATGTACAGACTTGTGTTTGATTTTGCCAATAAAATTATTAGGTAAGTTAAATCTTATTGATACGTGTTTAATATCCTTTAGTCCTAAATTTGCTCGTAAATTACGTTACTTGTCTACACTGGAACAATTGAAAGAACATGTCGTTTTAGCACCTCAATTCATACCTCAAAGAGTCATTGAATACGATCAACAATTACCAGCTATCTATCAACCACCCAAGCCTGTCCAACCTCAAAAGAGAACTGTTCCTTCTTTAGCATTTGGAAGAAAGCTAGAAGATTTGGCAGCTATGGAAGGCAACACATCCAATGATTATATTCCAAGTTTTGTAGTTCAAATTGTCAATCATCTAAAAGAGCATGGTAGGTTATCACTCATCTCTCATATCATACCAATTGTTATTAGGCTTGGATAAGGAAGGTATCTTCCGAAAATCACCTGCAAGCGATGAATTACAGGCTGTCAAAAATGCATTGAATCAAGGTAACACGCACATATATATAAAACAAGCTTTTTTTTTCTAAGTCATATTCAATAGGTGAACCTGTGGATTTAACACAACATGACATTGATGTCTCTGCAGCATTACTCAAAGTGTTTATTCGAGAACTTCCTATTCCTCTTATCAGTCTCAAATTCAGCGAAGATATGGGCGCTTTACCAGGTATATGATTATTTTATCAAAATTTTTTTAAAAAAAAAATATATCAAAATTAGATGCAAGCATTTGTACACAAGGAACAATTGACAAGATAAAAAACAAACTCAGTGCACAATACAAAAACTCACCCAACTACCTTTCTTTACTCAAATATTTATGTGAGTTCTTGAAGCAAGTCTCTGATCATTCTATCAAGAACAGAATGAATACACACAATTTATCAGTTGTCTTTACACCCAACATGATTCGAGCAGAACAAGTCAATGCGTCTCGTTATGTGAATATGCATGAAACAGAACAAGCTGCACTTGCTGATGCAGCAGTCTATCTAAAACAAATGAATCAAGGTATGCAACTTGTTCAATTGTTGATTACGAAACACCAAGACATTTTCATATAAAATATTTATGCAATTATCAAGAGAAAAATGAATCTGAAACTTGGCCTGTCAAAATTCAATTGTCTGGGCTATTTGTTAAATTTTTTTTATTATTTTTACCTTGTGTGTTTATTTTCTTTTTTCTTTTTTTTTTTTATTGTCTTTTTTCATTGACATGTCAGAAAAAGAGTCAAAAGAACTTTCTCAAGCTGTCAATACAGCATTAAAATCAGAAAATGGTGCACCTGTACATGTATTTTCACCTGATGCACCACCTGAAGAAAAGAAAGCTGAATTGATGGACCATGCATTAACTGAAAACAAACCTCAAATTCCAGGTGGTTATGTCGAGAATCCTCTTTTAGGCTTACCAGACTGGGTTAAAGCAGGCTGGACTCGCTTCTCCAGTTTACCTAATCCAGGTGATGAAAAGGTTATGCAAGAGCTTGCTCAATCTTATTCGCCTGATCAAATCAATCAACTTTATCACAGTACACGTGCTTCCAATGGTGAATATCATCATGATTTGGTTGCTCAATTCGTGTCTGATAAATACTTTGGTGAATGGTTTCATAACTGTGGTGTTGTGTTTATTGCTATTTTCTTCACTTATGTATTGACAGTCTGTCGATTGGGTATCATGTCATGTTTAATTGTTGGTGCTTTTTTCGGTAAGTAGTACATACACGTGTCTCTGGTTGTTACTGACTTCACAAGCCACTTATTACCGCACATCCATCAAGCGAACAAGACGAAATGCCCGTGATGATATGGAACGACAAGTGGCTCTGAATAAATTGGAAAGTGACGCAGAAACAGCCGGTTGGATGAACCACTTTTTGGATCGTTTTTGGCTTATTTTTGAACCTACATTATCGGCTCAAATTATTGGTCAAGTCGATGCTGTCTTGAGCGAAAATACACCTTCGTTTTTAGACTCCATTCGACTCAGTTCATTTACATTAGGCACAAAGGCCCCTCGTGTCGATAGTGTCAAGGTCTATCCTGGATCTGCTCCTGATATTGTGGTATGTGTTTATTTAATTGGTGGATCAAAGCCTGACATTATTTCATATAGTGTATGGACTGGCAGTTCTCATTTACGCCTAATGATGTACTTGACTTGACAGCTCGTCAAGTTCAATCCAAAGTCAATCCAAAGATCGTCTTGACCATTCGTGTGGGTAAAGGTATGGTGGGTGCTGGTATGCCCATCTTATTAGAAGACATTGCATTCAAGGGAAATATTCGTATTAAGCTCAAGTTGTTTAATGAAATGCCTCATGTCAAGACAGCCGAGATTTGCTTTTTAGAGAAACCTCATTTCGATTATGTACTTAAGCCTGTGGGCGGTGAAACCTTTGGTTTTGATATTAACAATGCAAGTAAGAACATCATCACATCCATGTGTATTCATGCTTCTTTAGATTCCTGGCCTCGAAACCTTTGTGAAAGACCAAGTCCATGCTAATCTTGGTCCAATGATGTATGCGCCTAATGTATTTACACTGGATGTGGCTGCTATGATGGCAGGTACAGATATCAATGCTGCTAATGGTGTGCTTGCTGTCACTATCTATGCTGCTCATGGACTCAAACCTAGCGACTTGTTTGGTTCTTTAGACCCTTATTGTATATTCCGCGTAGGCGATATCCACGACCCCGAACAAGCCCGTACAAAAGCCATTGAGAACAACAACAACCCTCAATGGAACGAAACCCATTTTATCTTACTCAACAGTCTCAATGACACCTTGTGCTTCCAAATCATGGATCGTAACACAGGCCGTAACGATTCGGATGTGGGCGTGGCTACATTGGCACTCAAGGACGTGGAAGAAAACCAGAATGCCTTGGAAGGTTTAAGCTTGATGGTGTTGCGTAGTGGTAAACCTGTAGGTGAAATCAAGGCCGATGTGCATTATTTTCCTGTCTCGAAACCTGAAAAGAACGAACAAGACGGAACAATCGTTCCTGCTGTTGAATCCAATAGTGGTGTCATGCGATTTTATATTCAAGACTGTCAAGATATCGGTGGTGCTGTGAAGCAGAAAAAGGGTGGTGTGCCTCTTGTAGGAGGACTGCCTGTCGTAGGCAAAGTGCCTATTATTGGTCAAGGCAGTACGAGTGTCAATTCATATGCTATCCTTAAAGTCAACGGTCAAGAGAAATTACGTACAAGTACATTTAAGCGAAGTGTGAATCCTCGCTGGAACAAGTTTATTGAAGTCTTTGTGGCTGATAAAACCAACACTCATCTAGAAATAATCTTGATGAACGCTGTTGATTTTGGAGATGACGATAGGTTGGGCCGATGGTCTTCTAGTTTGACAGACATGGAAAATCAACTCAAAGACAACAATGATTGGTGGAATGTTCAAGATGGTACAGGCAAGATTCACTTGAATATGACCTGGAAGCCTGTACTAATGACCGGATTCAATGCTGCTTTGACCAAGGGACAATACCAACATCCTATTGGTGTGGTCCGTATCCAACTCAACAAAGCTACCAAGCTTAAGAATGTAGAAGCCTTGACGGGTGGTAAATCAGATCCATATGTTCGCGTCATGTCTGGTTTACAATCAAGAGCACAAACAGAAGCTATTTTGGATAATTTGAATCCTGTATGGGATACTGCTGTGTATGTGCCTATCCATTCTATGCGAGAAGATTTAATGCTGGAAGTCATGGACTATAACGATATTCAAAAGGACAAACTGCTTGGCATGTGTGATTTATTTATCAAAGACCTTGTTGAAGAGAAAAAAACAGACGATCAAGTCGTATATGAACCATTGCCTGCTGTGAAGAGGTAAGCATCAGCAATTAGTATACAACACAATTCATTTTTTCTATATAGACAAGTTGAATTGATGAACAATACAAGAAAGCCAGGAAGAGGTCAATTGGATTATGAGGCTTCCTTTTTCCCTACACTTGCTTTAGCTAAACAAGACACTGAAAACGAAGAAGCACCTATTGAATATCCCAAGACAGATTTACACGGTGAGCTTGTTCGTTACACACCCGATCACAAGATTGATCTCTTGAGCTATGCTTCTGGTGTGCTCTCTGTCAAGATTCATGATGTTGATCTCCCTCAAAAAGCCAAAGCAGTCGTTGAGCTCTTGGTCGACTCAAACGATGCACAGTACCGTACTACACCTGTCAAGGGCACCCATCTTACTTTTGATGAATTTGGTGACGCCTTTGTGAAAGAAATGGATTTCTCCCGTCTTATTGTACGTGTACGCGATGCTAAAGATGATTATAAGGATGAAGGCCGTATTGGTTTCTGGACAAGTACGGTGCAGGATATCATTCAATCCATGACAGAAGATGAAGCTCAAGAATATCGTTTGTTGGACTGCCAAGGTGGCATGATTCGCCTCAGCTTCAAGTTTGTACCCGTTGTCAAATTCACATTGGATCCAAGTGAAAGTTTAGAAAGTAAGTTGAAGAAATATATGTTCGTCAAACTCATATGAGGCTAGATCAAGGTAATCTGACAGTCTCCCTCTTGTCTGCTTCTGGTTTAAAGGCCGCTGATAAATCAGGCACCAGTGATCCATTTTGTGTCTTTACGCTCAACCATCAAAAAGTCTATAAATCACAAACCTACAAGAAACAACTATCGCCTGTCTTTAACAAGAATGAAGTCTTTACTGTCCCTGTATTAGCACGTACCAAGGCGTTGTTTGAAGTCAAGATATTCGATTGGGATCAAATCGGTCAAAACGAATTACTAGCTCAAGGTCCTATTCCCATTGTTTCACTTGAGTCTTTTACTGCTCAAGAATTAGAGGTGCCATTGGAAGGAGGTCTCATTCGATTGCGCCTTAAATGGGAGCCTCAACTGTTGGCTCGTAAACGTGAAGGCACTTCCTTGTTAGGCTCAACGACCAAATTGTTATCGACAGGCACAGGCCTTGCAGGCGATGTCGTGGGTTTAGGTGCCGGAGCAGGCAATAAAATGATTTATGGAGGTACCAAAGTGATAGGTGGCGGTACTAAACTCGTAGGAGGTGCTATTGGAGGTGGTGTGGGTGCCTTGGGTCGTGGTTTTAGTAAATTTCATGGCAAGAAAGGAGGTGAAGACCATTTGGATTCAGAAGAGCAAGAACAGCATGCTCCTTCGCTTTTGTCTTCCAATGAATCTACGACTCGACCCAAATCTATCTTTGAAGACAAAGATCGTAAGTGATCATTGCTCTCATGTGTTACTAACTCTCTGTTTAGGTGTTGCTACAATTAAGGTTACTGTGCTTGAGGCACGAAACCTTAAAGGCATGAATCGAGACAAGACAAGTGATCCTTATTGTCGTGTTCGTCTTGGGAAGCATTCTATTCACAAGACGAAACATATCAAAAAGAACTGCAACCCACAATGGTAAAATCTACATATATAAGCATGAAATCAAACAATTCATACCATCTATAGGCAAGACTCATTTACAACTAAAGTATTTGGCACTTCTGTGCTAGACTTCCTTGTTCGAGACCACAATACATTATCAGATAGTGATATTGGTGAAGTCACATTTAACGTATCAGAGCATGTAGATGAAGGCAAACCTTTTGATGGTTGGTTGCCCCTTACGCCTCATGGACATGGTGAAATCCATATTCAAGTTCAAATAGTCTAAATAAAGTTAACAGTTGAGTTTAATTGATGGTTACACATAAGCGGCGAGGCAATTACCTCATATGTCCCACAACATAAGATAAAGAGCAAGAAACTAAACGATAAAGAGCACAATAAAAAGTAAATTATAAATTTTGAAGTGTATCATCAGATCTGATATGTTGATTTGTATGCTTATCAGATGAAAATATAAAAAAAAAAAAGAAAAAAAGAAAGCATACATCCTGTTCATGTGACTGGTTTCAACCTCTCTTTCTAAACCGTATCAAAAAAGGGAAGCGCTCATCTCTTTTTTAATTATTTTCTTCTTTTTCTTTATTCTCATAAAGACACCATCTCGATCCTAGTGAGCATGTCTTCACCAAGCGATTCTAATGGAGGTCTTCATCGATCCTTGTCAAGTCATCTTCAAAAACTCAATATGCGTACTGCTTCTGATAGTAATATTCATAACGCACCTGATATTCCCGAGAAAGATATTGGTTTGTATCTTATAAAATGACAAAAAGATGTTTATGATTCGATAGGACGTAAGATGACATCACCTTCAACACAGTCCTCAGGATCATTTCTATCAAGAACATTGTCTTCTAAGCGTGATAGATCCAATTCAGTCGGAAGAAACCGTCCCTCACCTCCTTTACCCCATACAACATCTTCACCACTATTAATGCGAGCTCAAAGTGAACGATCTCCTACAACACAACTACAAATGAAATACACACCCCCACAACAACCAGACGATAGCCTGACTGCACTACAAAACTTGCCTAGTGGTGCATTTGGTAAAGCAAGAGATCGATCCACATTTAAAGGTGTCTTTGATAAATTTGTAGGCAGTTTCAATGGCAAGTAAAGACACGCTTGTTATACAATCGACTCATTATCTGAATAGAACTGATCAATAAAGACAAACAGTCCAACAATGAACAAGAAAAAGAAATGGAAATTTCAGGTCCATATAACGCAAAGCATGTCACACACGTTGGATTTGATTCGAGTACAGGTGAATTTACTGGTTTGCCTCAAGAATGGCAGACATTATTACAGCACAGTGGTATTTCTAAAGTGGAACAATACCAAAACCCACAAGTAAGTTTATAAGGATCTATTCTATTGTGCTTACTTTGAGTTTAGGCTGTGTTGGATGCCATTGGTTTTTACCAGGAAAATCGTGACCATGATGAATCTGTTTATCATAAAATGGAAAGAGCCCACGCGTTAAACGATGATTTACCAAGCAATAAAAACTTGACTCCGCAACATGAAGAAGAAGAAGAAGACTATGAAGAAAACATGCCTTCAAGATTACCTGAATACAAGGTAAATATAACCCTGTTGTATTGTGTCACTCAAATGAGATAGAAACCATCTCTTTCACCACAAGAACAATGTAAGTGAAACACAATAATTTCTACGTGTGTAACTCTATATTTTAGTGTACCACCTTCAACAACAAAAACAACAACAATATGAACAATATCAACGTCAATTACAGCTACAGTTACAACAAGAACGTCTATTGTATGAGAGTGCATCTCCTTCTTCTCATGCTGCCCGGGATTATGATATTAAGCGTAAATTGAGTGCTAAACAACGTGAAAGACAAGAATCTCCTTCTCTTGCTCAAAAATCACCACCTATGATGTCTCAACAGTCTTCATTAACAGGTTCACCCGGTACTGTCAAACAACGTGTCAAGGAACGCAAACACCAAATGAAAGATGCTGAAGTGGTTGCCAAATTACGCACTATCTGTACAGAAGCTGATCCTAGTCTTGTCTATCGAAATATGCGTAAAATTGGTCAAGGTGCTTCAGGCGGTGTCTATATTGCTTATTCAGATGCCAGTGATTTCCCTGTGGCTATCAAACAAATGAATTTGGAACAACAACCCAAGAAAGAACTGATTATCAATGAAATCTTGGTCATGAAGGAAAGCAAACACAAGAATATTGTTAACTTTATTGACTCCTATTTATGGCGTGGTGATCTTTGGGTGATTATGGAATATATGGAAGGAGGCAGTCTGACGGACGTAGTCACAAACAACATGATGATGGAAGGACAGATTGCTGCTGTTTGTCATGAAGTATTAGAAGGCCTTCAACATTTACATTCAAAGGGCGTTATTCATCGTGATATCAAGAGTGACAATATTTTATTGAGTTTATATGGTGATATCAAACTAAGTAAGTCAATCACATCTTTATGATTGAACTCACATAATCCTTCCTTTCTTAAGCTGATTTTGGTTTCTGTGCACAATTGAATGAAATGCAATCCAAGCGTACTACTATGGTGGGCACACCTTATTGGGTAAGATCAATACTAGGCTATCTCTTGAACTCACCCCTTGCTTGCATTGTTAGATGGCTCCTGAAGTAGTGACACGTAAAGAATATGGGCCAAAAGTAGATATTTGGTCTTTAGGTATTATGGCTATTGAAATGGTAGAAGGAGAACCACCTTATTTGAATGAAAATCCTTTACGTGCTCTTTATTTGATTGCCAACAATGGTACACCCAAACTTCAAAATCCAGAAGCACTTTCACCTGTATTTAGAGACTTTTTAGCTAAATGTTTAGAGGTCGAAGTGGACAAAAGACCTTCTGCTTCAGAAATCTTGCAACATCCCTTTTTACGCTTAGCTGATCCTTTACCTTCTCTTGCTCCTCTTATTCGTGCAGCTCGTGATGCTGTTAGAAGAGAGGAATAATAATAAAAATTATTTAATACTCTTTCTTTTTTTTTTTTTTTCTTTATGTCTCTTTTGAATACAACCTGTCCTGATCTTTCAGAAGTAATCCTTGTCTTTGATGATCCATAAACTCACTCTATTGTATAGCTTGCTGATGCTTTAGGGCCACATTGTGGTATTCATTCGAAAAAAGTATGTAAATTATTCTATCATGTTCTTACACTCAATAGACGCAACGCTCTTTATGCGAGAATATATTTGATGTCCAACGAGGAGAACTGTTTGAAGTACTAGAGCGTTTACGTGATGCCTTTTGGAATGACCAGACGAGTTTTGAACCTACAACAGAAACACCAACAACGATAATACCACCATCACCTACATTAGAACAGCAAAACTTGAAGCGAACAAGGTCAGAGCCTGATCAAGACACAACATACCAACAACAAGAGAAACAAGAGGATCACTCAAAGAAACGTATTCGAAAAAACACACCTGAGGTTAAGCCAATCACCAAACCAACCTATGATTTACACGCTTATGCTTCATTATGGACACTAAAGCAATCTCTCATTCGACAAATCAAAAGTTCATCTTTCAAAGAATCGGAATTGATAGCTTCTCTTAAACAGATCTACAAGACAAAATCGATAGACCAATCACGGCACTTGTCTTTGTACTTATTGCCTTTAGCACAAGCTATGAAAAGACCAGCTGTCATTCAACTCTTGTCAGAACATCAATAAACTTTTTATTTATTTATTTACCCAAAAATCATCTTTTTCATAGAAGCGCGGTTTTTTGATTTAGAAGAAGATGGATAGACATCGGATGGAATAGAGAATTGATCTATGGTATCTGTCATGGCTTGTCCAGGTGCTAAATGTCTTTTGATTTGTTCTCTGTCCAAGATATGCAACGACTTTTCTTGCATTATCATACTTTGTTGAGAAGGCACAGGCGACGCAAATGACCTTGTACTGGGCTCAACATGTACAATTGACATTGGCTGTACTTCTTCTAGACTGGACGAATTTAAATCCATGGTAGAGACATCGGTGTTTGAACAAGTAGCAGCACCACCCGTTGCTGTGTGTTCATCAGGAATATGATCTTGTATCCATTCTCTCTGTTTTCGTTTGGCTTCTTCAAACATACAGAACCAGTTACTCGGTACGCTCACTTTAAGGTAACGAGGCCATAAATGAATAGGTGGATTGCCTGCTTCATCAAATGCTTCAAAGGCATCGAAATCACCAGGTAATTGTCTATGTAACATTCAACATGTACACAATGTCATTATGCTTTTACCTTGCTGATGACCATCGTAATGGATCTACTTCAGCACCTAATGATAAGATATAAGAGCAGGTAGTCCTTTATTATGTACTACTTACGAAGAACTGAAAAACAACACATATCGTCATTCCAACCTATTAAAATACATAAGACACTTTATTCATACGAATGATAGAAACCTTCAAATAAAGCAAGGCTGACTTGTTTGATTTTTAGAATATAGAGTAATCCTTGTTGGAGTTGATCATGATGGACATGAACAAAAGGTGCATCTTGACTGAGTGGTGGGTAACTGTGTTTGTTTGTTTCCGCAGAAGGAGTCCAACGTGCTAATTTCTTAAGTGTTGTATTGCGTTGTTTGTATTCTACCATCATATAAATAAATTAATAAATAAAAAAGAGAGAAAATAAAAAGTTGTTTATATATCAAACGTCTGTGTTACATGTATTGTAGCATAACATTTATAAAAAATAAGAGCAATTTGAAAGGCATGTTTTTACATTGTACAAGTCAATTGCTTTTCCAGAAATAGGCCTGCTTTTCTAGCTGTCATCCTTAGAAAAAAAAAATGTCAGAGAATAATTGCCCCTTTATATTTCTGTCAATTGAACTCGTCGTTTTCAAGTTTTACTCTATGTCCATTCGTTTGATTCTTTCAGCTGACATAAAGAAAAAAAAAAAGTTTTTTATCGTTTCTTTTATCTATGCATACAATTACCAAACAGGAAAGAAGCAAGGAAAGAGGAGTGAAGAATGAAACACTGCCACCTGGTTTCCTTTTTTGGATTTCATATCACTACCAGTTTTCTATTAATGCTAAAAAAATACATTCGGTTTTTTGAATTAATTCAATCAAAACCATTCAATTTGATATTAGATTCAGTACAAAAACTCAATAGGTACTTTTTTTTTTCACCCCAATTAAACTCAAGAAAAATGAGCTCAAACGAACTGCATTATAATAGTGATGATGATTTTCAGGAACCTGTTTCTGTAGTCCTACGCAAGAGATGCAATGTTTTCAGTACGGACTCTAATGACACGGGTGGCTTCATAGAAGAACTTAAGCAACTAGAGGGAGCAGTATCTTTGTCTGTCGCCTGGAAAATCAAGTTCAAAAATCTCGAAAATCTGACAGATAGACTCGAAAACTGGGCCGACAAACAAAATATTTTTCTGATCCGCTCAAGAATGGAAAAAAATAAGAGGCTAACTTTGACTTGCAAGTACAGTGATGGAGGTAAAAAGAAAAAAATTAGATGTAATCCTGATGGAAAGAGATAAGGAACGAGCTTCAAGACTGGTTGTCCCTTCATGATTCGAATTGCCTATAACTCTTCAAGAAAAAGAAAGCTTTTAACTTCTTCTGACTATTCTGTGATGACTGAAATGCTTCAAAACGCCTCTAGCATTACTGAAGTAAGAAAGAAAATTACTACTTTCAATGGAGTCACAATCTATAACTACCAAGATATTACTAATTACCACAATCAAATCAAAGAGACTGGGAAAGCAAGCAACAAAACAAATGATGCAAAAGTCCTTGTTGCTCAAATGGAAGACGCTGGATATTAGGTTCAGTATCAAGTATCTCAAGAAGAAAATGGTACGCCTGTCATGTTGAGAAACATTTTCTTCGCACACAGAAGCATGATACACAAGGTAAAAACGTTTAAGGATCATCAATGCAGTCAGTACTAACCATCTTGTATTGCTATGGTTTATTTATGAACTTGAAAAGAACGAAGATGACATCTCTTTGGAAAGTGATGAAGTAAAAAAAGAGAAAAACAAAACAAAATGTTAAAGGTGCAAAAGAAAAGTAAAAAAAGTATTATTTCGACGAAAGTAACTCAAGATTAAAAAGACGTAGCTGAGACAAAGGCCTCTCAATCCAAAAAAGAAAAAGAGTCACCAGTACGACTAAAGCTGATGCCTTCATCAATGTATTTGAGAATCTCGAGAAAGAAAGAGCTGAAAAAATACCATGATTAGACAAGAAAAAGGTAAATACTAGAAGCTAAATTGATTTTTTCTGTGAAAAATGACTGAATAAAACAAAGAAAATTGTATATTGAGTGAAATGAGTAACGAGATCCCTACAAATGTTTTTACAGGTATTATTAATACAAAAGACGATGGTTTTTTGTGGCTTCCGCGCCTTAGCAGCTCAAATCTTTAAGGATGAAAGCTTCTTCTTAGAAGTAAAGGTTACTATGCGTGATTAGCTGCTGTCAAACTATGACATGTACACAAAGGTTTTTGGAGAAATGCATAGTATGAAAAGCTGCAAGGATCATATTTGTTTTAGAACTAAAGAAAATGTTGGCAGTAAAAAAACTTTGATTGATATAAGTATCGAGATTACTCAAGACCATTGGTTTATGGTTCCTGAATGTGCCCAAATTGCAGCCTGTATGTTTGGAGTACCTGCTGTTATTTATGATAATAGTGATAATTCAGCGGCCTTTCTTCTATTATGAATAGGTTCAATCCTGGTGTGTATAAGGTGGGCTCAAAACTTCTTCCTTTACTTTTGCATCATATCAACAGGAATCACTGGATCACCTTGGCTCTTGAGCGCTCGATTAAGATTACTTGGCTAGTAATCAACATCCTTCACTCTCAAGCCACACATGCATTGAAGAAAGACGATAAAATCAAATCCTTTAGAATATACTTTTTTCATTCAATGTATTTTATGATTTAAATGCATAATTACTATGCTGTGAACAAAAAAAAAATACCAAATCGATGAAACATCAGCTTAAAAGGGATAAGTTTAGGAATGACTTTCACTTTTCTATAAGTTTGGTGAAGGGCCAGAAAAAAAAAGATAAAGTGTATTGTATTTTAGAAGTAAGGTGGCGACAGCTAATTGAAAAAAAAAAAAAAAAAAAAAAAAAAAAAAAAAAAAAAAAAACGGCTACTTTCTTTGGCCCTATGTGTTATTGTTAAAACGTCCAACACGCAAACAAGCTACTCTCTACAAGCTAAAAATACCCTACTAGAAAGTAAAGAGAAGACCTGAATTGCTTAGCTTTGAAGTTTTAAATAACCAGTCTCTGATTTACATAGTGCTGTTCATTCTTGGATCTTTGATCCACTTGATGAAGTATATGAAGAATATCTTGATGATAATGATACAGGTAGACTAACTGAGCTCAGCTTTTCAAACAATTCTGAAGTAGAAGCTTTATTAAATAAGCTTGCAAGCTGTGTAAGTAAAAAAGCAAAGAAAATAGCAATGGAAAACATTGACAAAAAACAATCCAATAGAAAACTGTAAAAGATGTTTGAAAATTGGTCAGCAACAACATACGTAGCTGGGATGACGAATTTAATCTTTGGTGGATTTCAAGAAGTGTAAAAGAAGTCATTTTGTTGTTCAAGGTAAACAAAGTAAACCATTTGTTTAATGAAGGCTCTGAAGTTGACTTGGTTGGCTGAGTGTGGTGCTTGTTTGACCCTCTTTTTGAATATTATGGCTTTACATGTACAAGATACTTAGTAGCATGATAAGCTAAATTGATTTATAAATATACTTAATCAATATATTATCTTCTATCATAAAGACCTGAACGAGTAGCAGTGGCCACTGAAAGCGCTACTAACAGTTATACAGTAACTAATACTGCAAGAAGTCAAAAAGTTGCTTGTTTTTTACCCATTTGATCATCTCAAAAGATGGTTATGAGTACGGCTGTGCTGAATACGAGAAAGAAGACAAAAAATGCATCAACTTGAAGGAAGCTGTAGAAGAAAGAATAAAGCTTCCCAAAGAGATGAAAAATGTTATGCAGCGATTGACTTCAAGAATCAGCAGAGAAGATGAAGAAGGTGAAGGCCATCGGTTTCTTATGTAATCGTAAGTGATGCTTTATGAATACATAGAAATATACACATATATATGTTAATTTTTGGATAGGTCCTAGAATGAACTGCTCAATTATAGACCAGCCTTGCGGCTTTGTCTGTCGTTTGTTGAAGATGGAGGAAGTTGAAATGCCTTTGACAATTGAAAGTTTACCAGCTAAGCTCAATCAAGTACTCGATGTAGTCTGGAAATTAAAAGTAGATCATAATTTGTGCTTGCTTTGTTATGTGTTGATTAACAATTCTCGTTCAAAAGGAAACAATGAAGCAAGTGTAGGATATCTTTGTTGCACTGCTCTAGCCCTCTGGCATCAGTATGTTCTTTTATGTATGCTCAAACATAAAAAACTCAAAAAAGGGAATCAGAAGGCAGAAGTGATGGTTTATTCCGAAAAACACTCGCGTCTGCAGCGGACTGCCAATACACTTTGGGTGTTGTAAGGAAAGTTAGTTTATAAACTAAGATTGTACAATAAGTTTGGTACTCAAAAAAGGCCTTAGTTAAGAATCAAAAGCATATTAAGTGTGTATTGTGTCAAATGGAGTCAAAAGTTATTTAGCGGCCACAGAGTATGTATGCTTTTGATATGTGAATGTGTACTTGAACTTGAGTTAAACAAACATATTTTGTGACCAGTAACGATATAAAACCTTAAGATAATGACTAAACATTTCTTTTCTAATTCACTTGTTTATCACCTAATTTCTTGATCAGTCTCCTTGAATTATCTTTTGCACCTAGTCAGAAGCAAGACAAAACTAGTCTAAGAAGCTTATAGAAATATTATTCCTCTATTAGGCGTTCAATTACTGCTTTTCAATATGAGCTGATGAGAATACAATTTATTTGCAGTCTATCATGAGAATATCTCCAACATACTACTACAATAAATGCTGCATTATTGTACTCTATGTTTACTCATCGCTCTTACTCTCTCTCTCTCTCTCTTTTTCCCCTGGCTGCCATGTTCCTCTTCAACTAGAGTAAAATGCATGAGTTTATTTTCCCTTTTTTGATATGCTTCCTTTGCAAACCCGACAGTTGTGTCCTTTTTTTATTTCAAAAAGCGACAAGACTGAATTGTCTATATGTTTACTTCAACAGACTCATCAAAGAAAAAGTTTCTTGAAAATACTAGAATAGAAAGAGAGAAGCGAGAAAATGAGCGTATACAGAAACAGCAGTTAGAGAAACAACTCCAAGCAGCCGTAACTATACAGAGATGGTGGAGAAGTAGAGATCAGCAACTCTTTTGGACTTGGTGGGACGCACGTCTATCCACTCAGGAGCTAGACCTGATGGATTTCTATCAACTACTAGGCATATATTGTATCAAGACAAAGCATACACCAGATCAAACTCGCTTAAAACGTATCGTGAAGCATTTGACAACCAACAAGTTTAGTAATAAGGTACCTTATTACGTACTCTTGATTGATATGCGGTACATGACACAAGCTCGTCGCTACTTAGAATATGTGATTATGCAGTGTATCACACAGTGCACTTCTTTGACTGACCAGACATCATTTGGGCCAGAATTGACTCTGTTACTTCAGTACTTGAACCCAAAGACCTATCAAACAAAACACATGCTTGACCCATCCTATGTGATTGATATTCCTGATAAAGTGTTGCAGAGCATAGCACAGAGTATACTCAAGACAACTATTTGTCAATGTCAATTCCTCCAGCCCTTCATGGCATGTGTGCAGCAGATCATTAAACTTCAAGATAGAAAGACACAGGATACAGCCAAGATCAATGCTCTTAAACTATGGTTGACTACCATGACTCGACTCACTCTATACCCTATTGAGCATGCTGAACTCTCAAGTGATGCATTAGACATGGAAACAGCTTCTCGGTTCTTATGGACAAATACGTTGGCTGTGCCTTATATCACTGCATCCATTCATGACATGATGGTGGATCGACTTCGCAAATGGGCTCTAGTAACGCCTTATTTCTTGGCTCAAGAGGACTATGCACAATTGGGCGGGAATGGGTGCTTGTTTCTGTTGGCAAATCTAGTTGACCTTTGGAACCATCCCAACAACAATCTAAAGACAGAGCAAGAGATGCGGTTAGTGGAGATAGTCATATCATTTCTAGTCCATATCTCACCTTGTTTTTTGGACTATCAACGACCTCCTTTTACTCAATATCATCCCATATTTAAATGGTCTCAATGTAGTTGGGGTAACAATCTACCCAGTAGTGTGTTTGATAAAGTCATCAAACAGATCGAATACATTTGGTCTCGCGCGTTTATGGATGGTGTGTTTAGCAATATTATTCGATTCGATACCAGTCAACATCCAGTTGAGCAAAAAAGAAGACTCTCGTTCAACAATACACATACCAAAAGGAAAAGTATGCATAATAGCAGCTTTGCCTTGTTTTCAATGGAGATTGAATCTATATTCTCCATGTATATGCAACTGACGCATTTATTTAAAGCACATCGAAAAGTGATATTCTATCGCATTGCATTTACGACTCATCTAATGCCTCAATTGTGGAAACTCATGAATCGTTTTGGTCCTGAGGGTAACATGGTGATCTATTTGGACGCTGCTAAACGAAATGATATTGATCAAGAGCCACTTGTTCAAGTGCTTAAGGTTTTTTGCGAAGCTTGTTCTATTGTATTTCTGTAGGTAACTTGCTAATTTGTATAGAGAGACTTAATATGATTTAGAACATTGGATGATGTGGATATCTTTGTGCACAAGAAGCCATTCTCACCTCAAGATTTGATTGATATCAGTAGCTTTCTAAACTCTTTTTATTTTTCATTGATACAACAACACACATCAGTGCCCACTGAACTTCCACCTGCAGCAGAATCGTTTAAATCAGCCCGCCGTCTATTACTACAAATCTATGACCTGGATCTACATCACCCTTTTTGTCCTAAAAACCACTGGTTATTGATTTCTTCTATGACCACAGGCATGAAATCATTTTTCAATTCTTTGTTTCATAGTCTCAATAGTGATTCACCTACTTCAAAGCGAGTCTCTAATTCGTCTGCCTCTTTGTTCCTCAGTAATTTACGACAAGGAGATCCTGTGCCACTCAGAATATTACAGTTAATGCCACATACAGTCTCTTTTGATATGCGACTCAAAATCTTTCGAGATTGGGTAGCTCTGGATCGATCCATGACACCTAAATCCGTCAGTAGATACATCAATATACGCCGGGATCATGTATTGGAAGATGGGTTTAGCGCCTTGTCTGAACTGCCCCTCTCTGCTTGGAAGGGAACCATTCGAGTGACTTTTGTAAATGAATTGGGTGTAGAAGAAATTGGAATTGATCAAGGAGGACCTTTTAAAGGTAAGTGATTCGTATAGTTTAGACATGCTCACTTATATCGACAAGACTTCTTGACTATGATGATATCAGAAGCATTTGAGCCCAATGTAGGGTTGTTTGCTGCTACAAAACAGAATAGTTTCTATCCAAGTGCTACTTCAAGCATACATGGTAAAAATCATATCCAACTCTTTGAATTTATTGGCAAGGTATGTATATATGTATGGTTTTATTTAGAGAGTGTCTTACATGATATATAGGTTATTGGAAAAGCATTATATGAAGGTATTTTGTTGGATGTACAGTTTACCCGATTCCTTTTGGCACGGTTATTGGGTCGTAATGTATTCTTGGAAGAATTGAAAGAGTTGGATGAAGAAGTTTGGAAAAACTTGACTTTTATTAAACGTTATGAAGGTAGTATTGAACAAGGCAGATGTCATGTTCTCATGTTAATTTAGGAGATGTGGAGGATTTGTGTTTGTCTTTTGAGACCAACGAACAGGTGTTGGGCAAGATTGAATCCCATGAACTCAAGTTTGTAAGTGCACACTATAACCAATTATGCAACTCAACTTATGTTAGAATGGAAGAAATACACCGGTAACAAACAACAATAAAATAGAATACATTTACTTGATGGCAGACTACAAACTAAACCAACGAGCCAAAGAACAAACTAAGGCCTTTATTCATGGCTTCCGTACTGTGATTTCAGAAAGTTGGATTCGCATCTTCTCTCCCCCGGAGCTCCAGAGGTAGCATAATGATAAAAGATAAATTTCTTGTATCTACCATCCACACACACAAAAAAAAGACTAAATCAAATTGACTCTATAGGGTTTTGTCTGGTGAAGATACTGATTTTAGTAAGTAAATGACTCAAGAACAGCGTTTATTGATACTGCATAGACATTCAAGATTTACGTAAACATACACATTATGAAAATGGATATTTTGATCATCATCCTGTCATTCGATTACTATGGCAAATTGTAGCAGAATTACCCTCAGCTGAAAAAAGAGCCTTTTTGAAATTTACGACTGGATGTCCCAAACCTCCTCTAGGTGGGTTTGCATATTTACAACCTGCATTTACTATTCGGATGGTGTCTACAGATGTCACTAGTTCAGACATGGATGGTGTCAAACTGGTCAAATCCTTCTTTAAGCTGAATATCAACAAAAGTGGCAGATTACCTTCCAGTTCTACATGGTAACTATATTCATTTTAAGCATGATTTAACTGTGTAAATAGTTTCAATATGCTAAAATTGCCTGCTTATACTAAGAAATCGCTTTTAAAAGAAAAGCTATGCTATGGTAAGTTGATATTCAATCGATTGTCTACTGACTTTATATATAGCTATTAATGCCAATACAGGATTTGAATTGAGTTAATAAAAACTAGTGGCAGGAGGGGTATTTATTCTCGTCTCAAGTTATCTAGTCTTGCTTGTAAAGCAGCGTCATCAGCAGACAATCCTTCTGCTTGAGCTACTCTTTCTGAAGTAGGTGCATTTTCGGGTATACGAAGACCGGAAGGAACTTCGCCGAGCTATCATGCCTAGTCAGTACAACTACAATCAATGGTTCATATTTACCTCTTGATTGAAACTAATGCCAATCTCATCAAGCACCTTGTTGACAATTTCATCACTTTCTTCCTCATCCTCTTCTTCCTCAAAGGCATCATCAATTGCATCTCCCATCATTTCATCTTTCATATCCATCATTTCACTTTCCCTTTCAAAGTCCATCATGATTTTTTGAATTTGAGGCAAATTCATTTGTCTGTTCATAGAACCCATTGCTTTTGTGGCGCCTTTCATGGCTTCAGCCATTTGTTGACTTGAACGTAATGTCTGAATACGAAGTCCCACGGCTTGTAATTGTGTCTTCATTTGATAAAACTTTTGAACATTACGTCGTGTTCTAACAAGGTCTTTGGCCATGATTTTACAAGCACCCATTTGATTTGCTTTGGCTGATTTTTTGATATCCAAGATAAGTTTCTTTTCTTGTCGTTCGAGCTTTTCTCGTTCACGGTCAAGTTCACGTTGAGCTTTTGTGATAGCGCGTTGGTGTTGACGCAATAATTCGGCAGGCGTTTTTCTTTTACCAAACAAAAAGTCCTAAATACACAAAAGTTGGTTTTTATGTTAAAAATAGTGTACATACCATTATTTCGAAAACGAGAAAAAAAAAAAAAAAAAAAGAAAGAGCCAAGAGAAAAGAGGGGGAGGTGTTTCAAATCCATCTATTTATGCTAAATTTAAATACCAAAAACCATCAAGAATTGTAGACAGACACATAGATCGATGGTTTAGTTAAATACTTGAGTGTTTAAAATCATTTGTTGCTTTATGGTTTAAAAGAGTTTGGAAACCTTTTCTTCTTTTTTTTTTAGCTAATCAAATACGACATTGATAAGTTGTAACTGAGATTTTATTTGACGTGTGTAGTTTCTGATGTACTTTCTAGTCAACCAATAACATAGTGACCAAGAAAGGTCTTATCATTACGCTTTTCTAATCAAAACTATGGTTTTAGAGGTGCTTTTCTTGAGTTGCGGTACCATTAACTGAGTTTTAATAATAATGGATTGATTGGTCTCTGTGCTCTCCTTCAGCGAAGCGCAATGACAGCTTACAGACTTAATGCAAATCACATACTGAAGCGTTGCTAGGCAATTAAAGACATGTTACAGTTTATTGACTCTTGTTTAGATGACGCAACCATAGTAGTGACTGTATTTGAAAAAAATCTTCCCTGTCTTTATTATGTATACGCGTTGCTTTTCTATTTTTCAACTTCTTTATTCCCATCAGCAAGTATTATGTTTTCGCCTTTATGGTATTGTTGCCTCTCACTTGGTTGATCACCTAGTTGATGCTACTCTTCTATCAAGATAGCTCTGCCTTTATTGGTTTTACGTCAATTTGATAGAGAAAACTACATACTTGTTGCCAGTTAAAAAAAAAGAAAGGGTTTGTCCTTTTTTTTTGCACTTGTTGTATTACAACAACACTTGAAGACGATCACAAACATAGTGCACTGGTATGATGACCTCTTCTTATGTTCGCTTCAGGCCTTGTCTGACTCTTGTGTGATCCTCCCTCTTGTGTGATCCTCCCTCTTGTTTTGGTGTTGTATGAATCCAAGAGAGAATATAAGAATGTCTTCTATATTGCATATGAGCAATCTCTGTGTTTATTGACACTCACTTTTGTTTCCTTGTGGGTGGACAAAGGGAAAGTAAAGGTAGACATAGATGCTTGTATGGTTCTGTTTGTCCGTCTGGTCTTTGACTGGAATTTCTGTCTATTCATGGCATCTTTCTTCTTTAGGAGAAAACAACTATCGGACAGAGTGACGGCAGATGTAAGCCATAGCTCGCTTTTGCTACTGTGATAGTTCTGGCCTTACTTCTTTGTGAGGTGTATGCGTCAATGCGGTAGTGAGAGATGTAGCTTATAGTCCATTCGACTCTTCATCAGCATAAACCCTTCGGATACCTAATTGATGATTGTAGAGAAACGTTCTTTTACATAGACTAGGTTTAAGTCTGGTGGTAGTAGTGCTATTTGTTTGAGTATTGTCTATTCTTGGTAAACTCTCTCTCTTTATGGGGGAGGGACAGCTATCAGACAGAGAATGTGTACTATCTGTAGTGCTCATCTATTCATGCATTTGGGTAGATTGTCTCCTGTAAGAACAAAGGCCTGTTCTTATAGAGCGAGTGCTATTTGCTTTCTAGTGAATTGGTCTATTCAAGACTAGCTGCTTTGGAATTGAAGAGTGTAGCCACTCTTCAGTCTAAGGCTTAAGGTTAGCTCTTTTATAGATGGGCTATCAATTTGGCGACGTATTTCGATATGGAATCCTGATAGTGACAATTGACTGAGGCAAACCATAGGATGGGAATCAACAATTATATCATGTTGGTTATCCGTCTTGAAGGCAGCTTACTAATGAAGCTTTTTGTCTTTGAGATTTCCGGAGCTCTTGGACCAAGCGAGGTAAACTTTCTTTGGGACTTTTGTCAAGGAATCATGCCAGATTTGACAAGTGATAATTGACCTGGATTAGTTCTTCCGCAAGGATGGGCAATGATGTTTAATGATATAGTTGAGTGCCTGGCACTTTTTTTTTTTTTGGGAACTCAATTGAAACTAGTTTAGGTCCTCGTCCTAGTTCCTGGTAACAAATACTTGAAAGTATTTGGCTAAAGTACTAGTTTCTTTTTATTTTATTTTTTTAATAATAAACATTGCAGTATTTATACAAGTATCAATCCTTGAACACTAAAAAAAAAAAAAAAAAAAAAAAAAAAAAAAAAAAAAACTTTTTAGAACTATATCAAAAGCATACATACTCTGTGGCCGCTAAATAACTTTTGACTCCATTTGACACAATACACACTTAATATGCTTTTGATTCTTAACTAAGGCCTTTTTTGAGTACCAAACTTATTGTACAATCTTAGTTTATAAACTAACTTTCCTTACAACACCCAAAGTGTATTGGCAGTCCGCTGCAGACGCGAGTGTTTTTCGGAATAAACCATCACTTCTGCCTTCTGATTCCCTTTTTTGAGTTTTTTATGTTTGAGCATACATAAAAGAACATACTGATGCAAAAATATGGCAAATTTTGAGAAAGTCAAAAAAAAATTTTTTTTGTAAGGGAGACTTGCTCCAATTTTATTTAAATTCCTTTAGACGTCAAAAGAGTGGAAGAAAAGACTGCGGTATTATAAGAACTAGACTAAGGAAAGGGAAATGAGCCTGTGGTAGAAGAAATTGAGGAAAGAATAAGAGTTTAAGAGAGCTTGATAGATACTTGAAATGGAGAGAACATCATGAGTAGTGAGAGAGGAACTGGAAAGGAAAGCGGAGGAGAGAATTTACGGTTCATAATCAAGACGGGATTGATCATGCAGCTTATTTGCTAAGCGGGAAACCGTCTTGGTTATAGTCTTGGAGAGGAATGGGTTTTCAGAAAAAGCAGATTGCCAGTGAGCTTGCCAGAGGGCTAGAGCAGTGCATGCAAAGATTTGGAAGATACTCAAGGAAGGAAAATGGAGGAGAGAAACACGAGGGATAACAACCCGAAGGAGGAGGACTTGACGTAGGAGATTGACCGAAGGTGCACGGATGTTGGGATTAATGCACTTGGAGAAGACATGAGACCAAACAGCATACTTGGTAGGGCAGAGGAAATAAAAGTGATCAAGGGTATCAATGGAAGTAATGAGATTTGAAGGACAGTGGATACAAAAGTTATTAGGAACTGTATGGGGCATAAGACGATGTAGGTGAAAACGGTTGTTGACTTTGTTGTGAAGCGTCCTGTAGAGGACATTGCGAGCAGGGAGAGGGATCTTGAGAGACCAAAAGCGCTTCCAGTTAGGCAATAGGCGGGGATCAGGTGGTATAGGAGGGGAGAAGCTATGGCCTAATTTACGATAAGAATGAGTGAAAGTCAAAAAATCGTCATTTTGCCCTTATGATACTTTTACGAAATCTTCAATTTTCACTATTCTGCGATTGTTAATCGATAGAGGCATTATTGACATAACATGGCTTAGTACGAGCTGCTTCTCTAGGTTTATAAAATACACACAAAGTGATACATCTGCAAAAGTAGTATAAAAAGTTTGCGCTACAGTTCAAAAACGAAAAACACATTTTTGGAGGATAGCTTGAAATTTTATGAACAGACATATTGTGTTCTTTAGACCATTGGATGCGCCTTATCTTGATATATCAGCCTAGTCAATACATTTTTCTGATAGCTTCTCGTTTTTAGGTACTTTTAATCCATCATCTTTCTTGAAGATCTAAATTTACTGATTTTTTTTTATTTTAGTTTTGATATGAGAGCCTACTTTAAACTCAGACTTTTTATAAGGGACACCCCACTTATGTCAATTTTTATTTCATTCTACAATGCCCTTTCTTGTTTAGCACTCGAATGACTAATGAAAGGCTCCTTTTTCTTTTAGTAGCATGCTCTTTTTATGATGTGCATTGTAGGATTTAAATCGTATTAGTATCTTCTAATTGTGTAATACACATAGTGTCTAGTTAAATCTTTTCATGAAAAGACCAAATAGATAGATAAATGCATATTTTTATTGTTATTTACAATTATGCTCTTGTTTCGCCACCGATACCTCCATATTTGAAGTAGTTAGCTTGGAAGCCAGGCACTACGGCATCAAAATTTTGTGTGATAGCATCAGGCTCGCCCTCACGATGAGTAAAATCCATACATGCTTCTCCGCGTGGAGAAACATAGAACTCGGGCTTAATCCAGGTATTTGAATGACTTAGAGTGGAACGCTTAGCAAGATCCCAAGGATGTTCAGGCTGGCCATTATGAATAAAATGAACTTTGTCGGTGATTTTAAGCAAATTAGAATGAACAAAAAGCAAGACTGGTTCATCTTCCTCTTCTGACTCAGCTGAAGCAGGCATGTATTGCAACATGGTGTGGCCACAGAAACGAGTGCCAGACATAGTGCCTCCCATACCTACAAAGGCTTCTACCATATGATAGGGCATATCAAGCGCTTTCCAGGCATATTTAAATGTATCTTTGTCGCCATTTAAGAACTGAAAGTAAATGTCACTATGTTTTTGCATGTACCATGCAAGTTGAAGTGGAAGCCATGATTTTTGCTTATGGATAACCATTTGACCGGACTGCGAACTTTAGTATTTTCATTTTCCTTGGCAAAAACTTACTTCTTGTTCCCAATCATCTTGGCATTCAATGTCTAGAATATCAAAAATTTTGTTTTCTCCGTGAGTCTTCCTTTTGAGTTAAATTAAATTAATATGTTTTCATTATTTTTAGCAGCTTACCAAAAATCTGGCCAGAATAAAGCACCTGAGTTTTGATATTCAGGTGTGTCAAAAAGAAAGGTAGGGTCTTGTACAGGCACATTGTCTGAGTCAAGATACAGAACTTGTTCAAAAGCAGAATTGATGATCGCCGCTGCTTTAATTTGAAATCTAGACACATGCATAAGGCAACACAGATAAACAAACAATAAACTTACTGCTTTTCTGCATCTCGCCTCTTTGTGATGGGTTGAATCAGGTCCAAATTTGATAAATCTCGTGCGTGTGCATCTAGTTTTTCTAGTTCTTGCTTAATATTCGCATCAGGTTGTTCATCATGCAAGTGCCATACTTCAATAGGTAACATGCAGTGATATTCATTTCTCAATAATCTGATAGTTGTCAAAGTACGTGCTAGTGTATCCTTGTTGCCTGCTACTAACACAATACCACGGTCACCAGTAAATGCAGGGACTTCAGTATGCTTGATGTTTGTTATAAATCTTTGCCATCTATGCTTGTATGCCTGTATCGTTGAGTCAGGAAGATGCGTCCAAAAACTTAAATGAGCATTTGTATGATTTGGGTCTACATTTCTCAATACACGATTTGTCTTGCACACATTTTCCTTTTGGATAGGCTGTTGTTGTGATGGTGGTGGTGGTGTAAGTATGTGTTGCCCTTGCCCTTTAGCAATCGTATTGTTGCTCTTCACAGAAAGGCTATGGGAGGTAGTATATATGCAATAAACAATAAAGGTAGTGAAGAAGAGCAAAAATACATTGACTTTTACCCGGGAAGCAAGATTATTTATTAACATTTTAATAATAAAAGAAAGAGGTCAATTTGTATTTTTGATTGGTTTTTTAACCTAAAATTTGGGTTTGAGATCATCGTCGTGGGTTCAAAAGATGTAACACACTGTTGTCATTGGCGCTTGCTTTTTATGTCGTTTTCCAGGCCTATTTTTAGAGGATGTTGTCCATGCTTTGGATCAATGCATAACCAAGTTGAATCATGGCTTCTTCTTTTTGCTCTACAACAATAGCACCATGTCGCTTAGAAAATGAGCTGTTTCCGTCTGTTGTTTTGGCCAAGCTTTTGATTTGATTTTGACATTTTTCATAAATGTGAACAGAGCCTGCTACATCTTCCTCTCGTAGTCTAACTTGTTCTACTTTCTTGCATAGTTCGGCTATCGAGTCCAAAACAATAGCTTCATCGTTCTAAATAAAGAAATCAGAATTTTTAGTTTTAGTTTAAATTGATGCCTTGCCTCTCTATTTTCTAGTTGTAAGACAACATCGTCATTTGTAGATAAACCTAGTGCTTGCATCAGCATTTGAGCGTCAGGCGATAACACCAATTTGGCAGACTTCTTATCCAATACACCTATAAGAATAAGTGACTGCAACGTATTTTGGCTGTATTCTTTAGATAGCACTTCGCTATAAATTGTTCTTCTTCCACTAATAAGATGCATTCCAATCCATTGCGAAAGAGTAGGAACAAGCGAAATTGGAAAGGCCCGTACATCATTTAAGGCCGACAGAGCACAAAGTGTAACCCAAAATGAGTCGATAATAGGGTACACAAATGATGCTAATAAACTTAATTGACTGTATTCCTTGGTATTGTCGATCTTAAAAACCAGTCTCTCAAGCATAGTAGCATCCTCTTCGACTTCAACACCCTCATCCTTGTCTTCTTCTGTGTTTTCTTTAGTCATATCTTGAGCTTCTTGAATGTATCCTTTATATTTTTTGCGTAAATTCGCGTATTCCTGTGCCAATACATGCTTAGTTTTCACGTATTTCTTGATGGACTTACAAGCTTTGTGTCCCATGAAGTATGGAACTGATGCTGGAGCAAAATTGCCAAGAGTTCAAATCTTTCTAAAAATACAGTTTCAAACACTTTTGTTCTTGTATCAAACGAAAGATAAGTTGCAGCAAAAATAGAATCGAGCACAAAGATTTCACGAAGCTACATAAAACAATTAATAAAAAAAGGGGGGTTCTCTGCCAAGAAATACCTGGTTTGCATAATAAGCCAACTGAAGAATGTTCTCTGATCTTGTAGATATGCGAAACATAAACCCACTACCACGCTCATCAATAGAGACGCTATTTGAATTCTTTTCCAGCAACCGAATGTTGTAAAATATGATTGTTTCGCTATCCTCGAATTCTATCTTTTGGTCAATACGAGTAGATATTAGAAATCAAGTAACTTACCCTGCCAGTCCATAGAGTAACCATGGTCTTTTATTACTCCAGAGAGATATTTCATGTGTTCTTTCATTGTCTCCAGATCAATACAGTTACCTCTTACTCTACTGTACAACAAAATGGCAGCTACTAATGAAATCGAGCTGACAAAGATTGCCTTTTTCTGTCCCTTTTGTATTTCGTCTGCTAGTGCTTGTGCGCTTTCCATCAGAGGCACAGGTGCGCCTATGCCTACAAGCAAGCGACCACAATGTGTGGAAGTAAGGGGTCCACACTTCGTTTCTTCATGGAATCCATTTCCTAAACTTCGACTGCGTACTCGATGAGATCGACTATCGCTAGGTCTAGAGACTTTCATGGGTGTTGACATGCGATTAGATGTGGTACGGGATCGTTGAAGTTGATTCACGACGCTTAGACGATGCTTACTCTTTTGTTTTTCTGCCTGAAGGTCTTGCCCAATTAAAATTGAAAGATCAGGTACTTCTTCATAGGTGATATTGATTGGAACAAACATGATATCTTGACTGCCACTCTTGAGAAGCATATCGATCAAACCGTCGTTAAAAGGTGCTCTAAAAACACCTGTTCTTGAACGCACTTGATCGAGAATTAAAGTGAGTGCACCCCGTTCTTGAATCAAGTGTTGCAAGTAGGCTGCTGTTACTGCTGTGGCTAGTGTTGATCGAGATTGTGGATCTCTTTTGATAAATACGGCGCCTGCAAGACGCAATAAATCTGAAAAGGGACCTAGAATAGCCAATGCTTCATCTAGAATTAATGCAGGAATAGGTAAATCATATCGAATGGCAAGGAACCAAACAAGTACTGGATCAAGTGCCGTCTTGGACACTGGCACATAGACAACACGCTTTTCATTGCCTTTGACGGCTTCTCGAATCTTTTCTAGGTCAGCATGATGAATATAAATACCACTAAACATATTTTTGAGAACTTTTTGCAGAAAAGAAGCTGCAAACCAAGCATATGATAACTGTGTTCTTTCTTGGATTCGATTTAATGATCGCATGGCTTCTTCTGCTACTCTCTCTGGTGGCATACCAGATCGTTTAGCTACCTATAGACACATGTATAAGCTATGCTCATCCTTATTTGCGGTACCTGTCGAATGGCCTCACCAACACCAGGATCATTCAAAACAACCACTCTTGTTGACTCTGCATTTTCATCTACTCGTAACTTCCAACGGCTCATAATCTCTTGCTTTTTTTGCAATATTTCCTGCGATTTTGCTGTGCCCTCATCACACCAGTCTTCGAGCGTATCGTTCAAATATTCAATCCAGATAGGCTTCCATTCTTTTTCATCTTGTATTGACTGAGCTGGATTTCTAAGAGACGAAATGGTGATATCAATCATACGTTGTATTCTCTGTCTCATTTCTTCTTCTGTATAAATCACACTCTGGAATGGTGCGTCAATAATAGATGTTGTACTGTTGCCACTTTTGACAGAAGAATAAAGTGCACATTCTGTGTGACTAGGCAGTACAATGGTACGCAAATGTGGGCCAGAGTGCATAGTATTAACATGAACACCATAACAGCTCTGCAAGAAATAATTGTACCAATCAAAATGACCAGGTGAATCGTATTCCCCAACCAGTTGTCTAAACTTAAATGAACTGTACTGCCAATTATATCTATTCTGTCTTGCCAAATTGTTACGAATACTGGAGGCCAGCTCCATCCATTTCTGTTGATCATTCTGTTGAAAGAGATCAGCTTTGTTTGTAAAACTATTTGAGCTATAGAGCATAGGTCCATTGTTGTTTGAGAGTAGCATTGAGTTGTGGTGATTGATGATGGGTTTAGGTGGTGCAGGTGCTGTTGATCGAAAGTAATACTGCATCAAAAATCGTGCTTTTGATAGTGTCTTGTTTGAGTTAAAATAATTGCTGGCTGGTGGCAGTTTATCAGATGTCAGCATACGGTTGTTTGGCCTACTCCAATAATCCTGAATAGCTGTATACGCTTCATACCAAGTAATGGGCTCATTGTCAGTAGCGATGTGGAAGACATAAGGAAAGTAATTAATGGATGTATTCTCGTCATTAGTGGAAGCGAGTGCGAGATTGTTGACATTGTAAGCGAGGGGTAAAATAAAATTATCCCCTGGGTAAGTCAATTGAGGAATAGCACGAATGATACCCTGAGCTACATAATCAACAGGAACAACATTGGCTGATCTCGGCCCTTGATCAGGCTGTATAATAGGAATTGCATAACCATACAATGCCAGCCAGGAAGACACTCCAGATACGCCACTTGTCTTAAAAAAAAACAAAAATGAGTAACCATGTGTCAAATAGCCTTTTTCTTACCCAGCCTGGCATAGGTTCCTTTAAACTAGGACCAATGTAATTTGAACGAAAAATAGCAAGTGGATAGGGTTGCTTTCCACCTTGACTTTGTTCGTTTCTCATTTGTTCGACTCGTCTAATAATCAAATGTTCCACAAGAGCTTTTGTGAACAAATGGAGTGTAGAATACTTTTGTAATATGCGCTTGATAAGATTTGTTAATTCTAGCAGGTATAAATAAGAATTAATTTCTCCTGATTTGGTAAATATAATTCGAGTAGTGTTACCTTTCTCTTCTGCGCCAAGAAGCTCTTTTAAGAACTTTTCTGGGTCTCCAAATCCAATATCGTAGACATATTCTGATATGCTAGCATTCATACAACCCTCTGGTAGTTCTTGGTAAATATGTGCAGGTGATAAATGAACAAAAGAGCCTGATAACATTAATTCTAATTCAGTATTTTTCTAGATTTACTTACAGACATTATCACAACCATCTAAATAATCCATTAAACGAATTGTTCCCAACACATTTGTCTAACAAGGGTGTATGAATATGAATGTATTCAACATAAGCATCATTACCTCTAAATTCCATTCGAGGGAATTCTCGTATTCTGAAGTAGAGGCACAATGAATCACAATATTTGTATCTTTAAGTTGTGCACTGTCATCCATAGACAACCCCATATGTGGCAATGTCAAATCATATGAGACAGGTATAAGTTTACTTTTAAATGTCTCTCTATCATTGTTGAAATGTTCTACTAGTAACTTTTTAAAGGCCTATGGTGTGTTGTATAAGAAGCTGAACATCAAAAATAAGAAAAAGACAGTTCTTACAGGTGTGTTTATAATCTCGTCTAGGATACGTTGAGATGGACTTCCATTCGGGATTCGTTTAGGTCGAATAAGCACATACACCTTGTCAATAACAGAACCTGCTACTCTAAGTAGATTCCACAAGATGGCTTTGCCTACAAAACCAGTTGCGCCTGTTATTATTATTGTTTTATTACGGTAGTAGTTTTCCATATGAATAATGCAACAAAAGAAAATAGGGAAAGAGAGAAGAAAGAAAAGTCTAAATATATATTTTCTGTTCAAACAGTACAACAATCCTTGGCGGCTATTTAACCTAATGTCACACTCATTTTCTGAGCAGGTTATTTTTTCTGCACAAGTAGTCCTCGCATCATATCAAAACTGTTTCCGTCAGGCAAAAGACCATAGAACTTGCCTGGTTTCTCTATACTTTCTGCCTTGAGCATGCCATAGTCTGATGTAATACCGACAATTTTGACCATTTCATTGTTGTGTGTTGTGAGGCTAACAACAGCATCATTATGTAACCAACGTTGATAGTATTGACTCAAAAACCAATGACCCATTCCCTTTTCGCAAAAGTCATTATAAAGAGTCTCAAACTTGACAAGAATACCAGCCAGGGTATCTTCTGGACCCAAAGGAGGAGCATTATAGTCTTGAATGATTTCATTGATGGATACTGTTGGGCTCATATTGGATAGATTTATACCACAGCCTACAAATATAAGTTATAATAGAAAACAATCAATGATGTTACCAATCACAAGCACAAAATCATTATCAACAAAGCTAGAATTTATCAAAAGTCCACCTACTTTCTTTAAGCTTTCCTTAGTCTCTATATAGATATCATTCGGCCATTTTAGCCTAAGGGGTATATGTTCGTATCCAGGTCTTGATCGAATACTTTCTACAACAGCAAGGGCAATAATGTATTGTACAAACACAACAGGTGCATTTCTAAACTGAAGACTATGCCGAAGTACTATGCTAAATTGAAGAGCACCCGACTGAGAAACCCAAGAATTTCTGCCTCTACCTATCACAAACAGTTCATTGACCTGACCATTGTATACATTGCTATACATACCTCTACCAGCTATTTGATTTGATGCTAAGCACACAAACCCACTAGGTAATGCTTCTGAGAATTCATAGTTCCTATACATGATACATTAGTACTTTAAAGAAAGAATGGTGAGTACATACTTCTCTAGAATAGACTGAGTGCTACTTATGACTTCTGCATACATAACACCATTACCGAACTTTGGCCATCCTCCTCCTTCCCATTGCAATGCTCTTTTCTTGACAAGATGATCGTAGTATATCTGCATATTGAAATGCGGTGTCATTGAAAAAGGTGGGCAAATAGGCTCTATTGCATCAATTGTACTCTGGTATACTAGTTGGACTACAGGTGCCTTTTCTTCTTTAATTCTGCACATAGATAATAGTTGAACTTGCTTACTGGTCTGTTCTTCCATCAGTAATATACAGAAAATATCACCTTTGTCTTCCATTATGTGTGTTACTGGATTTGATTTCTTGAGCAAATAAGACACTGGCTTTTGTACCCATTCTTTTGTTAGTCCAGTGATGTAGATGGGTGTAGGATCAGGCATGATATTTTCTTGTACGATGTTACTATTCAAAGGAACAACACTTAGTCCAATCCGAGCAAATGCAGCTCTTAAGAATCGCTTTCTTTCCACTTCAGATAAAACCAGATCGTCCAGTATTTTGCGAACAGATTGGCTTGCATGCTCATCTATGGATAACAAATCATCTGAACTAACGTCGTACTCTGGATGTGTTCCAATCAATAGCGCATGACCCATGCCCACTCGGCAATGAACTACAGCCGCTGCATCCAAGTCCTTGTATCGGCATAAAACTGTCACATGGTCATAATCAGGATCTACAAAATAACCACCTCCATTATAATACATGTTGATTTCTTGAGGGACATTTGTGCCATAGTACTCTTCAAGCGTATCTTTACATAGAGACACAGTAACTGATCTAGCACCGCTTTCGCTATTGTAGACAAAGCCTGGATAGGCCGTACCTCGAGACAATCCAGGGTATAATCCGAGCTCACGTTCTTGGATGATTTCCATAAGTGCTCGGCCTTTTTCGAATTCGATAGAGGCGGATGCATAATAAGCGCCAGCACATATACCCAAGTATCGTCCTCCGCCTTGAACAAATCGCTGAATTCTCCCATTGGGTTCACCATTCAAGGCTTCACAATAGGGCATATCACGGCCACCAGGCATGACAAGCATAACACAACCTACTTCCCAAGGTTCTGATTGCAATACTCGACGATCGATCTCGATCACGTCGTAGGCATGACCGAGAATAGACTTGAGTGTGCTGACAGTATGTCTGACAGAGTTGGGTGAAGCTCCAAGGTCGTTATAAACGAGAATATTCATAAAAAATAGAAAAAGAAAAGTTTGGGGGGGAAGATCGGTTTAAGCATTTTATGTGGAAAAAGGTAGAGCCAATCATGTGTGGTCCTGCATAAATTTGGGGAAGAGGAAAGACAATACAAAGTTAATTTTGCAATAGAATGATTTCTTTCTTTCTCGTGCAAAACAGGCCCAACTTTGTATATTTGCTGAATGGATACATTAGTTAGCTTATTCCAGTAATTGTATTTCAAGCTTTTTTTTTTTTGGTTCTAAAGGAAAAGACTGTACACATATAAAACGAAAGCACTTTTCACAGCTGTCGATACAAATTATAATTAGTTGTCGTATTTGAAACAAGCTCCTAGTATATATACATACGCTCAATGAGTATTTGTCTACTACAAATCATCATATATTTCCCTATAGATAGTTTACAACCTTTTTTCTTGTCAATTGAGATACTTTCAGGCACTAATAGAAGCAAACCAGATAAAATCATTGAGTGAGAAGTCGAAAAGCTCCGAGACAAGCTTCTGGTATGTATGTTAAATTTTGCTTATTTGGTACTTTGCATCGATATACACTATTGCCTATATCAGAATAACATTTGATTTTACTATTTTGCATTCCTCATTAACCTATAATTGATTAGAAACACAAGCATCTGCTCTTTGTCTCGGTTAAAAATTTACATTACATTTCTTAATCTAATCATTCATCTCTTAGAGTTGAATTAAAAAAAGTGATACAAAAGATAACAATTTGAACATTGACTCAACGTACAGGAAAAGTGTTCTTCTAAAAATTATGGTTCTTTTGACAGATCTAGTTTAAATAATCGCATATGTGATAAATCGGAAGTGTTGCTTCATTTGGTAAGCAAAAAAGCCTATAAATCAATTTCTCTTTCCTGAACGAAAACAAAATAAAACAAAAGCAACTCATTAAAAACAAAAAAAAAAAAAAAAACTATCGCTTTTTTCGAAAGAAAACAAAAGTGATTGCAGACTGTGAGATTCGAACTCACGCCTCTTGCGAGACCGCAACTTGAGTGCGGCGCCTTAGACCAACTCGGCCAAATCTGCTCATGTTTTGTTTTATTTGTAGAATTAATATAATCAAATTTAATTAAAAATCACGTGACTGGTGCGGGACATTCCGGTCTCTTGCGAGCATTGCCATTTTTTCGGTTCTCTTACTGAAGAAGTATTTGAGCTAAGTCTAGCTAGAGTTACATCCTTTTCAGGATTGCAGAGGCAGCCATATCAATTCTCAGATTAGTTTAATGCTTGATTAAACTCTCTCGTCTATTCTTAGATATTGCCAGTCGCAATCATTACCAAAGCTTTCATTTGTGTCCTAACGTCAAAGCACGAGGCAGTCGAGCATTCACAAACCAAACGATTGCATCTAGCATTCTACATTGTGTCTTCTCTAAAGGAAATGAGAGACATATTATGCTAGTTTCTGTAGATCTTGCCTTTAATTGTTGGCATTTCTTTCGACTGCATAAATAACAGATGTGGTGGCTTATAACAGAAGCGTTGCTTTAACCTACTGTCCTTTTTTTTTTGAGCTTGTGCCTTTATTTCACACCTCTGATTATGGATAACCCACCTCTAACCACTTCAGAAGAAGCCAAGAAACCCAGAAAGCGTTTTGTTGGACGTGCAAGGAAATCTGCCAATGAATCTAAGGAAGCAGGTGCTATTGAAGATGGTGCTGTTGGCTTTGCAAGTATGTCTCGGCCAAAATCGATAGTTCATTTACTCACTCTTTTACAGAAGCACCTAGAGCACGTAGTGGCCGTGTAGCAAACCAAGTTCCCGAAGAAATTCTAAACGATCCTTTACTGAACAAAGCTATTGAAACTGTGAGTAATAGACAGTCTTGCTTGTTTTATTCATTTGTGATCTAGATCCCTTCCAACTATAACTTTGAGATCCATAAAACTGTGTGGAGAGTAAGAAAAGCAAAGGCTAAAAGAGGTTTGATGGCATTAAAATCCAATGTAATATATTTACTAATAGTTTATACTAGTTGCTCTTCAATTACCAGAAGGTCTTATGATGTTTGCTTGTTTGATTGCTGATATCCTCGAAGTGTAAAGATTTTTTTCATGTTGAGATATTAGCCGCTCACCACTTTATTTAGCTTTTGTAATGCTGAGACTTTGATTATGGGTGATGTGACATATGGTGCTTGTTGTGTTGATGACTATACTGCTAGAGCTCTCGGATGTGATTTTTTGGTTCATTACGGCCACAGTTGTTTAATTCCTGTAGATATCACAACCATTGAAACTTTGTATGTATTTGTAGATATTGGAATTGATACACAACATTTTATTGCTACAGTCAAAAAGAACTTTGAAAAAGGAAAAAGACTTGTCTTGGTCGGTACAATTCAGTTTGCTGCAGCTTTACAGGCATCTAGAGCACCACTCGAAGAAGATTACACTGTAATGGTGCCTCAATCCAAACCTCTATCACCAGGTGAAATTCTAGGTTGTACTGCACCTAAATTGTCAGATATGGATTACATTGTCTTTATTGGTGATGGTCGTTTTCATTTAGAATCTATCATGATCCATAACCCTCAGATACCTGCCTTCCAGTAAGTTGATTGTACGATAGAAGTGTGTTGACCGTTACTTAGGTATAATCCTTATGGTAAAACATTTACTCGCGAGAGATATGATCACAACGAGATGCATTCTCTTCGAAAGCACGCTGTCAGTGTTGCCAAAGAAGCCAAAAAATATGGTCTTATTCTAGGTACATTGGGTCGTCAAGGAAAACCTCAAATTCTAGAATATTTAGAGCAATCGATTAAAGAACAAGGCAAAGAATCAGTCAATGTACTTTTATCAGAGATTTTCCCTGGTAAACTCGAACAATTTGAGGATGTTGATGCGTAAGTAGAAGGAGCACATACATGAAATAAGACAGTTTGATCATCGACTCACTTTTTTGTTCCTTAAAAGTTGGATTCAAATCGCTTGCCCTAGACTTTCCATTGATTGGGGATATGCTTTCCCTAAGCCTTTATTGACACCCTATGAAGCATCTATTGTACTAGGAAAAGCAGAATGGCAAGATGTGTATCCTATGGACTTTTATGCCAATGACAGTTTGGGTCCTTGGACACCTAATCATGGTCGAGGCATTCCTCGAAAGAAGAGAACAATTGGTGCAAACTAAACAAATGTGTATATATGTGAAAGGGAGTCTGATCTACCGTTGTCTAGTATTTTACTAAGGAACAGATCTCCTATGAGTAGAAGAAAAAAAAAAATTAAATAAAAAGACTATTGACATGAAAGAATTAACTCCTATTTGTGTTGTGTCATTTAAACAAAAGTAAAGCGCTTGGGCAGGATATAACAATTGTTACAAACGATCCAGTCTTTCAAAAACAGATGCTCATAGTTTCAATGTGTGAATCTTTTACTCGACACTGGAAAAAACCTTATCTGTTCATTGGTACATGGAGATAACAAAAGAGGGGACGCACGATGTTATTTGGTGCAAAACAATGAAAGCTACACAGTATTGCACAAACGTTGTACAATTATAATTAGAGTTCCTCAGGCTAGAAGGAGAAGCAGATCAATAAATAAAATTAGATAGTCAGTTTATCTCTTTTTCTTTTTTTCCTTTTCTCTTTCCTTGACGCGATTGTATATAATGGCAGTACACTTTGTTGCTCTCTTATTTAGTGCATGTTCTCTTGCATTATTCATTATAGCCAATGTTGGGACTACATTTCAAAGTACATTTTTACCAGACATCTATCTAGTTAAAGTAAACCAAGCAATTACCGGAAGATCTATACGTTACGGTGTTTATAATTCATGTCTTTATTACAATTCTTCTAGCAGTATACCTCATTCTTGTACTACGAAAATGCCCACTTATCCTTTCGGTAAGATCCACTCTTTTTTTTTGTGGCAATAGACTCATTTTTTCTATCATAGATGTTAGTCAATTTGCAGATGCATGCGGTGTAGACCTGACAAATTCAGCTGTTTCTAGTACATTTAAAAGCCTAGTGAATGTACCAGAGTTCGCTATCTTTAAGTTGATTGTTTTGATCATGCCAGCTGCTGTTCTTGCCTTTATTGCATTTGCCTGTAAGTGTAATTTCATTTTTTAAATTATATATAAATTGATTTAAATTTGGCGCCAGGTACGTTATTTGTTCGCCGACACAGAAGCAGTAATGTCATCCCATTCATTGGTATATTTGCATCATTACTCAGTTTCCTTACTGGAGCAGCTGGTCTCGCTCTTGTGATTGTTACTTTCTGGAAAGGTCTTAATGTCTTGGAGAAGAACATAGAAGGATTGTCTCATCAATGGGGTCCTTCTATCTATCTTGTTGGTGTTGGTTCTGGTTGTATCTTATTTACTTTGGTTTGCTTCACAATCAGTATATTCAGCCGCCGTCCTGATAGTTACGACAAAGAAACAATTCGAATGGACGATTATAATGATAAGAATGTACAAGTTCACGCTATTGCAGCAAACAATGTTGCCTACGATGCTTCAGCTACAGCCTACTTAAACACACCTGCAAAGCGAGATAGTTTCGAATATAATAATCAAGCTACATCTCCTAAAAGTCCAGCCTATCCTTCGTATTATCAACAAGCGAATTATCAACAAGAACCACAGAGTGGCTGCCAACCAGCCATGTATCAACCACAGGTTGAATATAATCTCCAAGATGTTTACAACGCATATGAACAACGTGATGCTTATAAAAAGCAAGACATGTATAATCCACAAGACAATTACAATCATCAAGATGTTTATAATAGTCCACAAGCTCAATATAAACAAGCAGACCATTATGATGCTTATGCTGGGCAGGATACATACCAACAAGATAACTATCATTCACCCAATGCTTATTCACAACCTCATGAAGCCTATCAACAACAAGGCAGTTATTATCATCAAAATACTTACAAGCAGCAGCATAATGCTAATTATTTTTAGCCACTTACATCTGTGATTCATGCAGTAAAGCCTTGCCATATAATTAAATAAACAAATATGTAATATCTAATTAATTTTAGCCTGTGTACGCATATAGCATAACAAGGAGAATCTCCTCTTTTTCTGACTACAGAAAAATATTTTTGACCTAATAATTCTCTACGCCAATGTCTATTAAGAATTTTTTAGTTGTACGAGGGAATGTTGAGTGATACAACTCTCTTGGAGTCAGTTTGTGCTTCCATTTACAAGACAAAAGCACTTGTCGACAATACACTAATGTTCTCTACAAATTTATCAAATAATTTGGAACTTGATTTAAGCACTCTGTAGTCACAACAAAAGAAAAAGAAAAAGCAATACATTGTCTTCAAGTAGATAATAAATGCTTATAAGGACTTTGTATTTCTTTGAAATCGTATTCAATGTATACATGATCTAACCATCAAACCTCTAAAATCGTTCAATGTAAGCATTATTTTTGTTGGGTTATTTTCTTATTTTGACTGTAAAGTCCCTAAGCAAGTTTGATACAAAGACAGCCGTCAGACTTGGTCTATATTAATAGGAACAATCAAACCCTTATTTTTTTCTCATCACAATCCTTTCGTGTAACTCGATATTAAGGAAAGACTAATGATCATCCCTTTTTCTCTTTCCCCTATTTTTTTTTCTTTCGTATTCTGTTCTCTTTACATAGTCCTTTTTTATTTTTGTCGCATCATTTGTTATCATTTACCTTCCTTACTCCTGTTTCATTCCTTTAAACAATGGATTCACCAAAACAAAGTATTTCTCTCAAGACAACAATTGCATCCCGAAGAGTTGTGCCTCAAAAAACACCATTGACCCTGTCCATTAATACAAGAAACAGTCAATCTGCCACAACAGCAGCAAGGCATTGTCAAGCAACAGCTCCTGCCTTGAATGCATCGAATCACTCAAGCATGAGTCCCGAGGAGCTTTCCTCCAAAATAGCAGATAGCTTTCAACAATTTTCAAACATGCTTACTCAACTATCCAAAAACAAGCCTTATAATGCTTCTATTATACCAACCGATACAAACAGTAACACACCAACAAAGCATCGGAAAGAGACCCGACCTCCAACTGAACACAGTGCAACAGTAAGCAAAAAGGAACCCGTCACTATGCATCAGGTTCCTTCCATTCCCCACACCAAAGAAAAACAAGACAAGCGTATTGAAAAAGAAGCCTTTTTTGATGATATTTCAGACAATCTGAACGCAGGCAACACGAAACTCCGCCATTGTCTCATTATCAAGTGGCTCAACCGCGCTGCTACCTTGGGAGACATTAAAATCATGCAAGATGTACTTGGGAAAGCAGAGATTGACATCAATGCAACAGATGACAAGGACACGGGTATCAATGCTCTTATGTATGCTGCTTATTTTGGACACGTCGAATGTACCAAGTTGTTGTTGAAACAATCCAAACTTCAAATCAATTATCAAGATAAAAGTAAGCCAAATAAGAATAACCAAACATACTTATTCGCTGCATTAGGAGGATGGACTGCGCTTGTTTGGGCAGCTCATGGAAATCAGTCAGAGATTATACAACTATTATTAAGCCATGGTGCAAACAAGACCATCAGAATAAATGAAAACAAGACTATCTTTGAGTATTCTCTTTTACCATCCATTAAAGCCCTGCTAGAGCCTATTCCAAGACCTGACAACAAGAATGTCTATTCAATGACAGCGATATTCTCTCAACCTCCTATGTCGAAATCTGATGTTTTAACTGAGCCTCATAAGATAAACCCACTTTCTCATAGAACATGGAGCCCTTCACAAAAACCTGTTACACTGCCCGACTTTTCTCAACTCTTGCAGAACATTGAGCCCACAGAGCAAGACATTCAAGAGTGGGCAGCTTCTATCCAATCATTTACTACTTTTTCCTGGCATCAATGTCTACCTGACCAAATGTTCGTATTTAGCCAAGACGATATCAACATGATCTTGGACCATGCACTTACCATCAATGATCCTGAATCACTGGTCACGCAGGATTATGCAAGCCATGAAAGATGGCAGCCTGCTAATGTTATCTTCTTGAGTGCCCGGTTTGCACACTATTATTCAAGCAAAACTTTACTGAACACATTACTATCAACAGCAGCCACTAAAATGGCTCGCGTCATCAAGGCAGGTTCTCGCGAGACGCAAAGACTAGCGTATTGGATGGCAAATCTCTGTCAATTGACGAGTTACTTGAAGAAAGATCTAGGCTTATCTGTATCCACGTTAGAGATTCAAGAAGTGCTGTCTGAACTTATTTCGGAGACATATGCACTGTTTATTACTGAATCTCAAAAACGACTCAGCAAAATCTTGGAGGCATCGCTGATGGATTATGAGTCAATTCAAGAACTGGAGCAGGTTGATTTCGCTGATGATTGGTATCGATTCTTTAGGAGAAGTAGCGTTACAAGCACCAAATCGCTCGAGACAACCACGTCTACTGCAAGCGAAAGAAAAAATTCTACTGATTCTTGTTCAAGTATCTCTACAAAAGCAACTTCTTTATCTATGGATACTTCATCATTTGCCATGTCCCCTTATGCTGTTACAAGACTGATATCGCATCTTCAAAGCGTATTGCAGTCATATTATATTCCGCCCACCATTATGATTCAAGCAACAGCACAATTCTTTCATTATCTGTCTTGTGAGATATTCAATCGTATATTGACCAACAAAAAATACATGTGTCGATCCAGAGCCCTTCAGATCCGAATGAATCTCTCCATTTTGGAAGATTGGGTACGTGTCAGTAAACTTCCTCCAAGTCTTTGTCAATCCTTTGAACCACTTGTACAGCTGCTTCAATTACTTCAATGTCTTTCTCAAATAGACGATGTTGATATCTTTCACTCCACGGTTCAGTCTTTTGATCAATTGAATACGATGCAAATCAGACGATGCGTCCAACAATACCGCTACGAAATATCTGAAACTCCACTGTCAGAACAAGTGTTGCAATACGCAAACCAACTTGTGTTTGAGAACCAGCAGCCGTCCTCGATTGACGCTGTTCCCCAAAAGGCAACGAGACGGCCAAATAGTATTTATAGCCTAAATTGTTTGCTTGGTACAGTATCCAACAAAAGAAGATTATCGAATGAAGACATAACCTCTCTACAACAACAGCAAGCACAACAAAAAGAAGAAGAAGAAGAAATAACAGCCAATGAACAAGAAAAGAGAAATTCTAAATATTTGCTGCCATTCTCTTTATCTACCACTACTGCATTATTACGTGATTGGACACATGAGCAACATAAAAAGCTTGATCAAGTTGTGAGCCATGATATCTTATTATATTCTGACGCTATATACAAAGACATTAAGCTTAAAAGGCAAGAGCGATTCAATCGACTAGACAAAATCTGTCCTGTGATCGCTGAGGAATGGCTATATTTGTTAGACAAAAAACTACGTATTCGATCATAGTGTCGACTGAACTGGGAAATGCTTGCATGAATGAACAAAATCACACAGTACTGAATTAGGCAAAATGCATCATTTTTTATTATTTATAATGTCTTGGATTGTGTTTAAATAAATTACTGGTATTACTACTACTACTACTACTACTGCTGCTGCTGCTAGTGCTTATGCTTAGTATGCTTGGTCTATTGCTTTTACATGTTGTTGGAAATGGGTCTTCAATCTCAAATAAAAACGATTTCCTTGAGTGTCCTGTACGAGGCATCGCAATCGTCGTCAATTCTTCTTTTGAAGAATCCTTTAAAAAATGCTCAAATTCTGGAAATTTATACCCGAGTGATGGGTGGTGATTAAGTGCATCTGACCTCAAGCATTTCTCTGAACAATATAGCGAATCCTGTTCAACATAAGCATACGCAAATTCAATGCTTGTGTACCTACTGACGATGGACTAATGGCATTATCGCAATGTGTGCACCAATTCAAGTCTGACATGTTTAAAATCATAAAAAGAAAAAAAAAAAAAAGAAACAAAGATACGAGGAAATGATGATCGTTATTTTATTTGGCTGAACCAAACAAAACCAATAGAATGCACATGAGCCCTGAGCAACTTGGTCTCATTGAATCATCGCTTTTACAGTGGGTTTCACTTAAAGGAGTATCATTTCATCTTCACTGTCCGTATTGTCTTCTGCAAGGATACTTAGGCGATGTCGAGTGAAAGCAGCAATCATACTCTGAGTAACATAAATGTCAGTGCCACTGTTTCTGCTTGCTTCACGATTTGACCTGATAATATCTTGTGCTTCATACATGTGTGAAGAAGTAGAATAGGATCCAGGAAGATGAGGCTCTTTGATGCGCGATGATGAAAAGGGCCGAGAAGTAGGTGTAAATATCTTTGTAGTCGAATCTATACCAGATACAGCCAGAATTGGTAGTGTGGGATGTCCTTTAACAACATTCACCACTTCTTCATCTGCATGCAAAATCTCTACCAGTTTTGTCGTCTTTTTATCCCAAATAAACAGATAACCGCCATCGCTTCCAGACACAATGTACTCATCATGACGACCATAGAAATTCACATCTTTGATAGTCTATATAGCAAATCAATAAACACCTAGAGAAGCCTTTTTTTTTACCTCAATATTTAAATGACCACCGTATTTTGCTCTTGGTTTGACTACACCTACATCAGTTTCAAATGAGGTTTGTCTGTATTTGCGTAAAGCATCAATTTCATCAAAATCCAAGTCAAAAGAATCACTATCATCATCGTCATCTTGATCATTATAGAGATCTGTGTTATCACTGTCTAGTCTTCTGAATATATTTAAGAACTCTTGTGAAGCAAGAAATGTCGCTCCACCTAAATCATTTGAATCGTCATTGGATATTGAATTGCTGCTGTTACTATTACTACTGCTACTGCTACTACTGCTACTACTACTACTACTACCATTGCTATGATGACTTTCATTGTCTTCTTCAATATCAGATATTGTTGTCGTCATAGCTCTTTGTGAAGTAACAAACGATCGTATTTGTTCAGTGTTGTATTGAGTAATGTACATGTACTCTGCCCATTTATAAGAGTCTTCTTGATCTTGTGCATTGTTTGTGCCAGCAGTATCGCTTAATTCACGAGCACCAACAATTAGCAAATCAATAAGAAACATACGCATCAATTCCCAATAGACAGAATCAAGTTGATCGATGGCTAAGGATGCTGTAGACTCTCTACTTTGTTGCATAAATATCCTTCTTGCTTTCTCAATAAAATGCAGGCTCTTTTCTAAATACCAGGATCGATTGGCACCAGCAATAGAACGGCTGCCTCCTCTTGCTGTCCAATAACCCACAGCCAGACACCAAGCACCTTGCCAACCTGGTATTGTATTGACTAACTCTTCTGCCTCTTTCAACAATTCTTGTGTGGTTTCTAATTCATGACTAAAGAAATACTGATTCCAGTCTTCTTCAGGGTCTTGTAGATGGTCAAAAAACCAGTTGTCTCGATCCAACCGTTGAGAGAAATGAGCAGCGACAATCATGAGCAAAGTACATGTTTCACCAATCACAGAATCTAGCAAAGACCTTTGCTGTGTATTGCTTTTGATGTGTTGGAGTAAATCGTTGGATGCGTTGAGTGCAGCATGGTTTTGTCTTTGTTTGATACGACGAACGACTGTTTTCCATAAGGATTTTCTCTGTTTTATATTGTCTGTATCGTCTATGGATAAGGACGGACGTGATGAACTTTGAAGTGTCTCTGTTTGATTTGATGATCCTACGGGTGAATCATGTATATTGAACAGATAGACACCATCAGAAGACCAGCTACCAATAAGCTATAGCATGTTAAAATAAGCCTACAAGACAATAACAACAACTTACTTCATAGCCATTTGAATCACTAAATTTACAAGCTGTGATGTGTTTGTTGAGTCGATTGACACCATCCAACCGAGGTGAAAATCGTTTAATGCATCTGGATGCCTTGAGCACATTGCCAGTGGAAGCAAAAGAAGACGAGGAAGAAGTCAGCATGCGTCGATCATGAAGAAAGATATAGTCGTTCATGCCAGCCAAAGCAAAATAATGAGGGTATAGTTTGGAGATAGACATGCTGTTTAATTCAATCTTGAATTTACTGTAATCAACCACAGGCGGGAAACAGCCATAGTACAGCTCACTTGTTCTTGGGAGTGGGTGTTGTTTTGCTGGCTTACTTATGCCTGTAATAAATGACCTGACATTATGAGGTGAACACATATGTGGTGTACGAAGATCAAAGTGTCTGACAGTACCTAACAAAGAAAGGAGAGAAAAAAAAAGGTGAGTCTCTAAACACACTATGGCAATTGAATATACCATCTTGTGAACATGTAAAGAATTCAAAAGGGTTATCGGGTAATGTACATATCCTCTTGAGTTGATCACTATGGCAAGCATACATGCTGTCAAGTGGTGACTGCGGATGGGTTAGATCAAAGATACGAAGTTCTGCATCACCGGCGCCTGAAAGTACAATTCGATTTGAGGTCTGAGGCATGAATTTCGCAGTAAAGATATTGGCTGAATGCCCTAAACAGCAAGTCAATAAAATACATACTGATTGAATGGTATTGTCCTTTACCAGTCTCAATGGTTTTTACAATCTGATAGTCATTAAAAGTAGAATAAATATTGAGTCTTGTATCATCAGAGCCTGTCAAGAGTAAATCTCCTGAAGCTGACCAACTAGAATAGATAAGCATAACATTTATTTAAAAATAAGACATACTCTAGTGTATTTATGCATCCTTCATGACCAGGCAGTTCTCTTTCAAGTGTCATATGAGACACTATGTATTTATCAGAATACACTTGCTCATCTACCATAGTATGTTAACCTACAATAGAGAAAAAGAACAAAATATCATACCAAAACAGGTTTTATGTCCAAATACTCTTCTTTGTTGAATATGCTTTTGAAGGTGAATTGACATTGAAGAAGATACAAGAAAAGAAAGAAAGAAAGAAAAAGAAAATACATCAAAAAAAAACAAGATGACGCAAACAAAGGAAATTCATGCATACTAGTTTCAAGCCAATTTAAGCTCTGTCAAGCGAGTTTGTCGAAAGTAGTCTGTAGTTGCACTTTAGACTCTTGCTTCTCTCTCTTTTCATGCTTTCCCCTCTTGTTTATATATATATATATATATATCAAAGTCCTTATAAAGCATGAATATCGCTGATTCAAACACATTTGCCATTTAAAGGACAGAGGTTGAAACACGCTCTCCTTTTCTTTCCCTTATTATTATTTTTTCTTGAAAACATGTCTTTAGCGCAGTGGAGACAGTTCAACTTTTTTGATAAGCAACATGCAACAGATCCTGTCGAGAAAGGACAAACACCCGCTGTATTTCAAGTAAGAGATTGCTTTGCTCATTCTTCATCTCATGTCTTTATAAGAAACAAGATATTGCTGTATTTGCTACAGGACGTGGTCATATTGCTTTAGCAGATATCCTTTTTTATACATATAAAAAGAGACATACTCATACATTTAAATATTTCATCCTTGACTCTTCTTCATACATTCTACAGGTAGTGTTTATATTGTAGACCGTTCTTTCAAGACACAAAAGTTCCTGGCTTATGATGGTGGTCGAGTAACTCATTTGAAGCAACTCAAACAAAAGAATGTGCTTGTCACTATTGGTGTAAGTTACTCAACGTACAAGCACATCCATTAAGACGAGTTTCTTAGGAAGAAGATACGATATCAAGTATCCCAGTCATCAAATTTTGGGATTTGGATGCTTTAAAGCCTATTGAAGGAGCAGACGATATTATTGTGCCTACTTTGTTACGCACGATTAGAATACAACATGGAGGAAAGACATATCCAGTGTCTACATTTGCCATATTAGAAAACATGTCTCAATTAGCCATTGGGTTAGCCAATGGTGTTGTCATTTTGATTCGTGGTGATCTCTCTAAAGACAAGACAACCAAGCAAAAAGTAATCTATGAAGGACAGGAGCCCATTACAGGCCTTGGATTTCGAGAACAGACCAAGTCAACCATTTTGTTTATTGTGACCACAAGCAGTATCATGTCTTACAACACAACAGCAGTAAAGCCAACAGTGACTGTCTTGGATGAACAGGGTTGTGGGTTAGGCTGTGCTGTCATGAACGATCAACAAGAGATGGTGGTTGGACGTGATGAAGCTATTTATCTCTATGATCCTACAGGCAGAGGTCCTTGTTTTGCGTATGATACACCCAAGTCTTCTTTGACTTGGTTTAAGTCGAATTATTTGGTCATTGTGTCCCCGCCTGTCATGACCTCTGCTCAGCTCTCCAGTGGTGCTCGAGCATCCCTCAGTTTAAATGCTAAACGCTCTTCTACAAATGAATTGACTAAGATTGCTATTTTTGATACAGCCAACAAATTTGTAGCCTACGTAGGTACTTTCCTTGGTGGTATTCGTGGTGTCTTTTGTGAATGGAACTCTATTTGGATTGTAGGCACAGATGGCAAGGTAAGGACATACGTATGATTCGGTTTCTGTACTCTGACTCGTACAACAAGCTCTATCATTTAGATGAAAAAGATACACCCACAAAACTAGAAATCTTGTTTAAAATGAACTTATATGTATTAGCTATCAATTTGGCGCATACTCAAAAGTACGATGATATCAGTATTGCAGAGATATTCAAGAAATATGGTGATCACTTGTACAATAAGGGTGATTATGATGGATCCATGGAGCAGTATATCAGAACCATTGGTCAACTTGAACCCTCTTATGTGATAAGAAAGGTTAAAAAAAAAAAAGACAATGCGTTATTGAGTCACTGACTGTTGTGTATAGTTTTTGGATGCTCAAAGAATTTATAATTTGACAAATTATTTACAAGAATTACACTCCAAGGGATTAGCCAATGCAGATCACACTACGTTATTGTTGAATTGTTACACTAAACTGAAGGATGTGTCTAGACTGGATCAGTTTATCAAGGTAAACTACATAGAGAAAAAGATTGCGTATATTTATCATGAATAGACCGATACAGATTTGAATTTTGATTTGGAAACAGCGATTACTGTCTGTAGACAAGCAGGCTATTTTGAACATGCTGTCTATCTTGCTGAGAAATTTCAAGAACATGACATGTACCTTGATATCATGATTGAGGATATGCAGAAATACGATACAGCATTGGCTTATATACATAAACTCGGTCCTTATGAAGCTGACAGAAACTTACAGAAATACAGTAAAACCCTTCTAAGCCAATTGCCTGAACAAACAACCCAATTATTGATTGAATTATGCACGGGTCTTCTTCCACTTGCTACCAATCCCACCAATGGTGGTCCTATGTCACCTGCGCCTAGCGATAATACACGGGCGCTTTCTAATTTACCCTTTGGTGGTCCTGGTGCTGGTGATACTGCCTCTATCTTCTCAGAAAGCAGTACATTACAGAACACGATACCTTCATTAAACAAGATAGTACAGAACAAGCGTACTTCTTCTTCAGGTCGTCTTAGCTACTCCCCACCTTCACCACGCAAATTTATGCCTGCCTTTGTAGACCGACCTGATTGCCTTACACTCTTTTTGGAAGCCGTGTTTGAGAAGCTATGGGGAAATCAAGGAGAATCACCTGTGCCTGAAGCCAACGGGAAATCAGAAAAGACACGGTCATTAGGGGAACAAGAAGAACGCAAAACGATCTGGAACACACTTTTGGAACTGTATTTGATGGATCAGACAGAATCCACAAGAGAACCTACATCTGCAAGAGACAGACAACGTCGTCAACGTGAGTGTCGTCAAAAGGCTTTATCGTTACTCCATGATGAGTCTGTGCAGTATGATACGAATCAAGCACTTGTGCTTTGCCAACTCAAGCAGTTTGACGAAGGCATTGTTTATCTGTATGAAAAGACAGGCATGTATACAGACATTTTGAGACATTGGATGGATAAAGGACATACAGATCGTGTGATTGAAGGTGTTCGTAAATACGGGTAAGAAAGGCGCCACAAAATGTCTATGCTGATCCCTTTTTTCTTTAGGCCAAAAGATCCTTCCTTGTACCCTATGGTATTGACTTACTTTTCATCTTCATCTGAAGTAATGGCTAAATCAACACAAGAACTATTGTCTGTGATGAGACATATTGATGAAAAGGATTTATTGCCTCCTATTCAAGTCATTCAAGCCTTGTCAAGATCCAATGTAGCCACTATTGGCTTAATTAATGGCTATATTGGTAAAAAAATTGAACATGAACGACAAGAACTTAAGCAGGTAAACAGAGAGAGAGAGAGAGAGAGAGAGAGAGAGAGAGAGAGAGAGAGAGAGAGAGAGAGAGAGAGAGAGAGAGAGAGAGAGAGAGAGAGAGAGAGAGAGAGAGAGAGAGAGAGAGAGAGAGAGAGAGAGAGAGAGAGAGAGAGAGAGAGAGAGAGAGAGAGAGAAAGTAGATGAATAATACTTAATCCTGTTTAGAATGAGGAATTGATTGAAAGCTATCGACAAGAAACTGAAAAAGAAGAAAAGAGATTGAAGAATTACAAACAAGTGCTCGTATTTTTCAAGTTCAGAAATGCTCAGGTTGTGAAGGCAATTTAGATCTTCCTGCTATCCACTTTTTATGTCGACATTCATTCCATCAAAGGTATTGTATGCTTGAATAATGATCATTATGTGCTGATATGCATTGAGTAGGTGTCTTGGTGATAATGATAGAGAATGTCCTCAATGTGCTATTGAACACCGTATGATTGGTGAAATCAGAAGGACACAAGAAGCAAATGCTGATAGACATGACCTGTTCTTTGATCAGTTGGATCAAGAAGAAGATGGCTTTGAAGTCATTGCTGATTATTTTTCAAAGAATACCATGGCTTTTGCCAAACTTATTGATTAAAAAAAAATTAGGCTCTTTTTTCTTATATTTGAATCGCATGTTCTCTACCACTTTCATAGAAAAATGAAGAAGATTCAGTAGTATTGACTACTAATTTCCTCATGAAACAAATAGATAAAAATAACGAAAATAGCGTGTGTCACACAATAAAACGTAATGGCCGTTTGTGGATATGTATTTTTTTTTTTATAATTATGAAATGAGATTATTTACATGCCGTCCATTTGGCCTTCCAACTCGTCCATTTCGGACTTGGCAGCTTGATACTTGGTTTCCAATTCAGCATTCTTCTTGTCCCAAGTAGCGATTTCTTGTTCAATCTTGACAGCCTTCTTGCTAAGTTGTTCAGCACGTAAATCAGCTTCACGGAAACTATAATAGGATAAAAGTTAGATTCTATCCTTTCCTTTTCTCTCTGTCTCTCTCTCGATATAAACACAACTTACTCAGTAGTAGCTTGCTTCAAGTTGGCTTCAGCAGATTCAAGTGATTCTTCCAATTCCTTGGCGCGGATTTGAAGAGCACTTAATTCTTCATCCTTTTGATCATGCTCAGCCTCGAGTTGCTTACACTTTTCTTCTAAATCTTGAGCGCGTTTAGTAGCAGTATCAACTTCAGTACGAAGGGTAGCGAGTTTCTAAGTCACAGTTTAGCTTTATTTCTTTATTGCTTGTGTTATCGCTTACCTCCTTGAACTTTTCCATGGTTGTGTTTATATGAAATGAAAATAAAGAAGAAAAAAAAATGAAAAAAAAGGGGAAGAGAGCTATTAAATACTTGTTCGGGCTTGTAATAAAAATGTGATGGTTTCCTATTTTACAAATATTGGCACACTACGTTTATCTTTTGATTGGTTACCCTTCTCTTCTCTTTACACGCCCAACCAAACATCTCACAAAGAAGGAAATTTAGCAGGGTCTAAAGTCTTTAGTCTTTTTCTCTTTTCTTGAACTTTTTTTTTTTTTTTTTTTTTTTTTTTTTTTTTTTTTTTTTGCTGTTGTTAGAAGTGAAAACAAGGATTCAACAATAGAGTAACTACTCCCAAAGAATAACTTTTTTCAAATGTAAAGGTAATCAATTTGAAGTTTAGAGAAACAGGATTTTATTCTGTAAATCAACAAAGGACTTTTAATCGCTGTATGTTTTTTGCATGGAGTTCTGCCTTGTTTAGTGAATTGAAAATGAACCAAAAGACTGTCATTTCATCCGTCAGTTCATCCAAAGAGATTGGCTGAAACACATCAGATTTTATCAAGTAACAGTCTACTGCGTGCATGCGTCTGCTTTCCAGAATAACACAAAATGCCCCTCGCTTGTCACTTGCACGAGTTTGTTGGTGTGCCGAAATATCAAACTCAAAACAGGTTAAATCTAGACAAGACAAGTCATACTTGTGATGCGTGAAGCAGTTCATCAGGGATAATTGCTTGATGTGAGGGTGTCGAGTAGCAATGGTCTGTAGTGTATCTGGTGGAATCATTACGCCTTCTAATGTGAGTGAAGTTAAACCACCCGCTTGCACTGTGTCTGATAAAACTAAGGGAGGATACAACGTGGCAGGATCGTCAAAGAGATAGGCACGTGGTGAAGTGATTGCCTTGATATCAAGCGAGTTTAGAGTGGGACAGAGACGAAGGACCGAACCTATGTCTGTAATTGTCGTTTGGCCCTTTTGTGTACTATGTACTATTTTTAAGGTTTTCAGACGTGCACCATAGGATCGCAAATGCCCTAGATAAGGAAAGTCCATCATGTCGTGTAGCAGACTAAAGTCTCTGATAAACACAAACTTCAGCTTGACTTGTTCTTTCTCCCTTTTGAGATCCATTTGTGTTAATTCTGTTCGACCATCATGCACATCAAAACAAGCAGTGGCCAAAGCACAAGTGATGATGTGAGCACAATAATACGGTACAAACGTGTCCAGATAAGACGGATGATTAACCCAGAATATCAAGTGTGAATAGTCCAATTGTTTGACAAATTGAATAAACTCTTTTCCAAAAAAGCTTAATGTACTAGCCACATTATCACCTGTGTTTTCTTGCTTCCATCTCCGCTGTTGTTCAGCATCATTCTGGTTCACTTGGAGAACAAGTTTGTTTAGATTCTGGAATCGACAAGTAATGTATTTTAATGCTTCAAGTGACAAGTGAGGCAAAAATAAGCTTAGGTTACGCAGAGTAGGATAAAGCGAAAGCTGAGGCACCGTATGATTCTCGAAAAAGGGGTGATCCAGCTGATAGTCCAATGTCTCCAGTTGACTGCACACCTCCAACAAACGATGAAAATAGATGATGTCTCGTTGACTTCCACTCTTAATGGAGAGATGCGTTAGACTTGAGAACCCACTCAAGTAACAAACTAAGTTGTCAAATTCCTCACGAATACTTTGATCACATGAACAGTGAATCTCCAGTTCCTTAAGACTAGACCTGTGTTGATGTGCAACCTTGTAGAAATAGTTTTCATCGGAGCGTTTGATACCATAAGAGACCAGTTTATGTAAACCACGCAGATCAAGTTCATACAGATATCTCCAATATACTGAATTGGTCATCATTTCAATGTGTTGCAAGCGAGGACATGATTCTATTAATTGCTTAAATTCCTCTTTTGTGGTGGATGCCTGCTTGTATCCTCTATAGTGTTCTGTCTTGCGACGGATATGAAGCGATTGAATGATATGACCAATAGCAAAGAAAGGACTTTTTTCTAGGCATTCAATGAGCTGAATGACATTGCTTGATTTGTCGTCATCTCCTATAATAACATGGCGATAATATGTCTGTGCAAGTGTATAATACCATGATTTGCAGACTTTGAGACAAGCACACTGCGAGCTCTTTGTTAAATAACTGAATATGCTTGACAGCAACTCAGGAGGAAAATGTGATATGGAAGAGTTCATGAATAATACTTGAGAAAAAAAAAAAAAAAAGAAAGTGAGAGAGAAAGGACTTCTAGGTGTGATTCATGCAGATGTATATCTATGGGATAATTTGAAATTTTCGTTAATAATTTCTGTGGTAGTACAACACTATTCTTGTTACTGAGGCGCAGAATTATACAAAATACGATACATATCCCTTTGTTTACAGGAATCACTCCTTGTTCGCTTATATGAATCTGAACGTATGAACAGTTAAGGCAAAACGGTTGACTTGATTCTAAAAGACAATCTTAACTTGAAAGAAGCTAAATTTATAAGCTATTTGTAAGCTTAAGGATGGACTCAGAACTCTCTCACATACAAAAAAGAAAGTGCACCGTATGGCATTGATTTTTGCTAAATCGAGAACTGTTTGTGGCTTTTGATGGTAGAATCAATCAGTAAAGTTGACCAAAGAATGTATCAAGCAAGTTCTGAATGGCCTGCTTTATCATGTAGACATCAGTGACCTACCTATGTATCAAATACAAAAGGAAAACTAATGCTGTTTCTTATGTTTAAGGCAACCTTGCAGGGAACAGAAATAAGGAAAAAGAGGGGACATGATGTAAGTCAGACTAATCTTCCTATTCGATCAAAGCTTGACTTGCTCACAGTAAATAGCATATCTTTAGTGATCAATCCTTTCCCTACGTTAGAAGACTCTTTTGCATGACAATCCATAAAAAGATCAAACTCAGTCCATCGTCACAAAGAGCAGTCCTCATATATTCTGTCAGAAAAAATCAAACTGAAAATCTTTTGCATTTCTTGTTCCAACTATGGCAGCCAAACTTAGACAAAAGAAACTCGATGCTATTGCTGCTGCTGCTATGCCTCCCGGGCAGAAAGTAGTAGCTCAGTTCAAGACTGCCGAAGGAGAGTCCACAGGTCCCCCACTCCAACTTCCTGGTGACGCTACTCCTGAACAACTCGAATTACTCTTGAACCAACTGTTAAACCAAGTAAGTTTGTTATTTCAAAAAAAAAGTATTTTATAAACTCACATGCTATAGGGTGAAGATCCTCTTCCTTATTCTTTCCATGTGGGTGAAGACGAGATCATAAAGAACCTCTGGGTAGATCGTAAAGACAAGTCAACCGAAGAGACACTGACGATTGTCTATCAACCTCAAGCCATTTTCAGAGTAAGAGCAGTTTCTCGTTGTACTTCTACTTTATCTGGACATACAGAAGCAGTTCTATCCTGTGCATTTAGTCCTGATGGCAGCCAATTAGCAACAGGCTCAGGCGATTGTACTGTCCGTATCTGGGATTTGAATACAGAAACACCTCGTTATACACTCAAGGGACACAGTGGCTGGGTCTTGTTTATTGCATGGTCTCCTGATGGTTCTATTTTGGCTTCAGGCAGTATGGACAACACAGTCAGATTATGGGATCCCAAGACAGGCAAACAACTCGGTGATGGTTTAAAGGGACATCGTAAATGGATTACTAGTTTAGCTTGGGAACCTTATCACTTGAATTCAAAAGTGAATCGTCTTGCTAGTTCTTCAAAAGATCATACTGTTCGTGTCTGGAACACATCATTAAGAAAGATGGAATTCTGTATTGCTCAACACACAGCAGCCGTTACATGTGTCAAGTGGAGTGGTGAAGGTTTGATTTACACAGCTTCTCAAGACAAGACAATCAAGGTATGGAATTCATCGGGTATGCTTGTCAAGACGCTTGAAGGACATGGTCATTGGGTCAACACATTAGCTCTCAGCACAGATTTTGCACTTCGTACAGGTCCCTTTGATCATACAGGCAAGCGCCACAAGACTGAAGAGGAAGCTAAGGCTGCTGCTCTTGCAAGATATAATACACACAAGGGCAAAGGTGCTGAAAGACTTGTGTCTGGTTCTGATGATTTCACCATGTTTTATTGGGAACCTGAGAAGAGCAAAAAGCCAGTGACTCGGATGACTGGTCACCAGAAGCTAGTGAATCATGTTGCATTTTCCCCTGATGGTCGCTACATTGCCAGTGCTTCTTTTGATAACTCAGTGAAGCTCTGGGACGGTACTACGGGTAAATTCCTTGGTAACTTAAGAGGCCATGTTGGTGCTGTATACCAAGTCAGTTGGTCTAGTGATTCCCGTATGTTGATCAGTTCAAGTAAAGACAGTACACTCAAGATTTGGGATATTAAGAAAATGAAGATCAAGATGGATTTACCCGGTCATTTAGACGAAGTGTTTGCTGTTGATTGGTCTCCTGGAGGTGACAAAGTTGCCAGTGGTGGCAAAGATAAACAACTCAAGATTTGGAGACATTAAGTTCATTTGTACATTATTCAATAAATCATTACTTTTTTATTATTACTATTACTATTCTAAACGGTATCTACAGTGATATCTTGCTTTTGTTTCTTGGCAAGGGCTCTTTCTTTAGCTTCAGCATGTCTCTTTTTATCATTTTCGGATTGCTCTTTTCTCTTTTCAGGTGTGTTTTCATCATTCTCTGGGAGTTTTGGTCGAATATGAGGTTGGCATCTCCAATAAGCATATTGTCGGATGCCATCTTCGTTAGGCTCTCCTTGTTTTGGCTCTCCCTTTTCTTCAATGACCTTCAAAACTTGTTCTTTCAGTTCGGCAACTACCTGCAAATAGTCATCCAATGTACGAGCTCTTCCTAATTGAGATCGCTTTTCAACATGATGAGGTAAAGTAGGATGCAAAATCTTGAACAAATGTGCCTTGATGGAGCTTCCTCCAGTCTTAACAGTCTTACAGATATCAAGATATTCTTGAGCAATGTCAAAAGTGTAAGGAGGTGTCTTGATCTCCTTTGAAAAAATAGTAGGATTGTACAGACTACCTTCAGCAGTCATGACAGCATCAACGCCTGTATAATCAATGCAACGTTGAATGTCATCATGGTACAGAATATTGCCATTGGCCACTACAGGAATCTTGAGTGCTTGTTTGACAGCCTTGATCTTATCCCAGTCTGCCAAACCGGTGTTTTGTCCTTTCTGTTCTCTCAATCTACCATGTACTGTCAACATTTGTGCACCAGCAGCTTCAATCATTTTAGCGTATTCAATGGTTTTTTCAACTGTGGGGAAACAACGGATCTTGACAGTGACAGGCACAGCCAGTTCCTTGTGCAACAGACTGACCATGCTGGCAATCAAGTCCCATTCATCCTGTAAGAATGAGCCATAATGTCCTTTTCTAGCAATGCCCTGAGGACAACCCAAATTCAAATCAACAGCATCACAATCGTTTTCTACAAGCTTAGCTGCTCTTAAAAGGATTTCAGGATCATTGGCACAAAACTGTCGAAAAAAAAGAAGTCAGGCACAAAATCAACATCCAATTTATCAGCTTACTTGAACAATTAATGGTCTATCTTGTTCGTTTGTTGTGAATTGATCATCTCGGTACTTTTTGCTTTCGTGAAAGAGTCTGGCATGGAACATGGGGGTCACACAGACATCAGCTCCATATCGTCTAGTCAAGATTCTGAAAGCAAGTTCAGACTGATCAACCATTGGAGCCAAGATAGTCTTGGGTGCCTTTAAGGTCTTGTTGAAAAAGCCATAACCTTCTAACTTTACAGGTGCCATAGTTTGGTTTAGTCTTAGAAAAAAACTTTTTTTTTCTTGTTTGTGCTTCTTTTGAAACTAGAAACAAGTCACTCTGTCAGATTGAATCAAGACCAATCATAGTATGTGTACTCCTTTGGAATTGACAATGCCAATATATCTCAAAAGGGAATCGTATGATTGTAGAAACAAATTGACAACTGAGCTGTTACACTTTGATGAGCTGTCTATTTGAAACCAAGGCGCTTCCTTAATAATGCCTATACAAGCAATTTCATTCGATAAAGTGCATGAATCAAGAATGGAAAACTACAAGACACATTTAAAACATCAAACTTATAAATGATCAGCATTTTACTTTTTTATTATTGATAGACAACAAATGTTTGTGGTAAACAAAACTTAATCTGCGCTCAAAATACGATGGGGAGGGATATTGTTTGATGTAGAGGGGACTTTGACGTGTAAGTTATTATGGCTTACTTGAATAAACAATAAAACAGAAAAAGAAATTGCCCTTTTTTTCTCTCTCTCTTAAAGACAGGAGATATGTTCTTTTTAAGATTTGGGATTATCATTTTGATTTCTCCTATACGTACTTGAGGCAGCAAAATGTGTAAAGATCAGTTTACCTCCTTTATATGTAAATTTATGTGTGTGTTCATGCTATCACAAGTGTATCCAACTTTTTTTTCTTATCCCTTTTTTTTTTTATAGAAAATGACTCCTTATATATATATATATATAAAACTAATGTCAATCAATCATTTTGTACTCGGAATTGAATTGTTTATGGACAATAAACAATAGTACGAGTATTAAATTGTTACATTTTTAATATTCTGCAAAAACTAGGCATTTTACATATTAATATAAATTTAGGTTTTCTCAAAAGAATGTTCGACTATATGCACTTGCACAAACAAAAAAGCGAAAAAAGAGAAAAGTAAAGGCAAATAGAGCAAGAAAAAAAAAGAAAGGACACAAAAGTCCCAACAGTGAACAAGCTTATACTTCTCTCTTTTTGAGAAGGGGAAAGAAGGTATATAAGTACAAACAAGCAATGAATAAAATGACTAAAGTTTTTTTTTTACAATTTTGTTTGACATGTAAGCTTACATATACATTAAAGGGATCTTAAACTATGATAATAATTTCTCTTGGCGATACTGTTGTATATGCCCAATCAAAATATACATGTATATATTCTAAACAAGGGTGTGGAGTATGCCACAGTGTATGCAATTACACAAAATATAGCATGACAAGACGGGGGAGGGGATGATATTTGGATTACACTACATAATCATAAACATATATACTATGGTTACAACTATTCAATTCAATAATAATAGTGGCAAAAAAAGGCAATAGAGTCATTTCTTTAGACCTTGAGACGTGCCCGATTAAAATCCAAAAGAAAAAAAAAGGGGTAGTAGTAAAAGAGATGGTAGACATAATGTCATTTTAAAGAGATCCATACTTATGTCATTGTAATGAACCGCTTTCGACTTTGGTCAACCGTATTAGGTTTAACTTTCTATCTCTCTGTTCTTGCAAAATACTCTACTGATAGAAAAAGACAAAAGAAGTCTCCTTTTTCCTATGAATTCTTTCTTTTTATATAATTCTCCTCATTATAGAAAAAAAACAACTCTTTCCCAACTATGTCTTTATCTCACATTCAAGAGTTAACGATTTTTTTTCTTTTTTCGTTTTTTATACCCCTTTCATGTGAGCAAATTCAAGTCGATCCCAAACCCCCTTTTTTGCCTGCCCCCCAAAAAGATTACAAGATGTGCAGCTAACCTATTTTTCTATTTTCCTTTTCTTCTTGTTCTTTTATAAAGTGAAAGAGATAAACATATAAATAAAACTTAAACCGGATGGCTATAAAAGATAAGCTTCTACGGAAACGCACTTTTTCTTCTTCTTCTTCTTCTCCTTCACTTTTCTTTGGATTGTTCAAATTAGCTATGAATGAGTCAAGACTAAAGACAAACTCTTCATTTGCTAGTGAAATAACAATACCAAGCAGTCCTTCCCATGTGAATAGAAAGAATACATTTCACCATCTATCTATACTGAAAAGTCTGCTACCATTGCTGAAAAACAACACTGTCGATTCAAATCATTTTTGATATCAGCAAAGAAAACCTTTTGGAATCTATTTCTAAAATATTGGTTTTTACTCGGTCTTGCTATTGCAATTATTCTGGCTATCTTCTTTCCCAATGTGGCTAGAAAAGGAGGATACATTCGTGCAGAATGGACTATCAAGTGGGGTAAGTTTTTGCTTATACATACAAAGTGTACTTATACATACTAGGTGCTGTCATTGTCATCTTTTTAATATCTGGACTATCACTTCGTACGAAAATTCTAGCCGAGACAATTTTGCGTGTTCGACTTCATTTATTGATCCAAATCATTAATCTCATTATTATTCCATTTACTGTTTATGGACTTGTTTTATTGTTCTTTAAGCTGCACATGGACATTAATTCTTTATTGCTTGTTGGTGTTGTTATTGCTGCTAGTACGCCGACCACTGTTTCATCAAATGTCGTAATGACGAAAAATGCTAATGGAAATGAAGCTTCAGGTACCCAGTTGTACAAACAAATAAACAGATTGACTAACTTGAAACGTATAGCATTGATGAATGCTGCATTAGGCAATGTTCTCGGTATTTTTGTTTCACCAGCACTTGTGTCTGCATTCCAAGGGCCTTTATTGGCTGCAACGCCCGAAGATGAGAGTGCAGCTCAAGCCGGTGGTTCGGTTGATTTTGTACAAGTATTGAAGCAACTAGGAGCCACTGTTCTAGCACCTCTTGTTGTAGGACAGATCATCCAGTGGTTCTTTACGGATGCTGTAGCGAAGATCAAGGTCAAGTGCCGACTTTCTGATGTCAGTAGCTTTATGCTCCTGACCATGGTCTGGTCTGTCTTTTCTGATGCGGTCTATTCTGGTTCATTCTCGGCAGTCAAGGCAAAAGATATCGCTGCTGTAGCTATCATGAACTTTGGATTCTATACACTCTTTTCATTTTTGTGTCTTGTGATGGCAAGATTGCCTTTACCTCGATGGATCAAGACACCTAATATCGTGAAACGTCTGCGTTATTCACGTGAAGATACTGTTGCCATTATGGTAAGATTCGTACTGATAACGATAACATGTATATTCATGATTATTGATAGTACTGCGGTGCAACCAAAACAGTAGCCATGGGCGTACCATTGATCAACGTACTCTATCAAAACGGCGATCCTGGTACTGTAGGTGTATTATCGACTCCTTTATTACTCTATCATGTTGAACAGTTGATTTTGGGTAACATCGAAGTCGAAATCCTCAAAAAATGGGTCAAACGAGGAAAAAAACCAGAAACTGAAGAACAAAACATGCCTAGCGATGAAGAAGCAAATCCTGCTGATATCTATGATAATGAAGTTACACACACTGCTTCTCAAGTCGCTCCTCATACTCGACATTCACCTTCACCCCTTTCTCAGCTACATTATTACGAAAAATAATTCTTCATCTTTATAGATCTTTTCGTATATATCTTATTCTTTATATATATAGTTGTCTACGTCCTCTTCTCTTTTTTATTTGTATAATTTTTTCTTTCTATTAAATATGCTTCAACTAATACAGTTTTCAAGCATGAGCATTGTATAATTTTAAATCAAACATTCTTCTTTACGCATATTCATTTGCCCATTGCTATACTCCTGGCTATTAGATATGTCAAATTGCAGTACTTTTTTTTATGTCAAGTATGAATGAAATACTCGGAATTTAGTAATACTCCTTTCAATCACCAATGCTACTGAATTAACCCCCCTGTGCTGCGTACAATTTTGAAAGCCAGTTGAAATATACTAGACAAAAAAAAAATGCGCTCATCTTTTTCTTTTCTATATATTATCATGACAGAATCAAAGCCTCCTACACGTGAAGAGAGAAAGCGTTGTTGGTTCTTGCGTGATCAGTATTTTGGCTGTCTCGACAAGCTCAATATTGCTGATCCTACCGTAATTGACAAGAATCCCGAGAAAGCAACCGAGTGTCTCGAGTTAAAGAAAGACTACGAAGAAGGTTGTATGGCTAGCTGGGTAAGTAGCTTGGTTACATATCGCATGAACTAACTTTGATTAGGTTGAATACTTCAACAAGCGTCGTGTATTGGATTTGCGGCAAAAACAGTATTTGGCACTTTCTCAACAACAATCTGCAAAATAGACAGAGAAAGAAATACCTTCTTGTATATATATTTATATGAAATAAAATCGTTTAAACAAGATATACATCTCAAGACTTGGATTTGATTCTTTTACTTTTCTTGCTTGACATGCGTCTTTCAATTTTTTTTGTACTCGCAGTAAACACTTGCTTGTTCATAGTTATTTTTTTCTTTTTATGCAATAATCTCTTGTGGAGCATTTCCAATATTATAAAGAAATTTAACTCAAGTACAGATTAGATTTATAGTTTTGATTATTGTATATTATGTTCAATACATGCATGCCAGTCAGCCTGAAAATATTACATTTCACAGTTCATTGTTACATTTGCTAAATACAGATTGTTTATTACAAAAAATTAGGACAATTAAATGAAGCTCATTTATTGGTCAACATGAACATCAAGATCAGGACCATTACTAAGAGGAACAACTTGAGTAGGATTGATTTGACGGTGTGACATGTAATAGTGGTTCTTGATATGAGTCATGTTTACAGTCTCATTTACACCGGGCTTTTGATAGATACGACGAGCCCATTCCAAAATGTTGGGATAGTTGTGTTCAATCGACTTCATGTTGCACTTGAAGTGACCAAAGTAAACGGGATCAAATCTGACAATAGTAGTAAACAAACGGATATCTGCTTCAGTGAAGGTATTTTGAATCAAGTACTTTTTGCCTTCAAGCATTTTTTCAACACGATCCAAAGATTCAAACAAGGGCTTAACGTTCTTTTCATAAGCAGTTTGTGTAGTAGCAAAACCAGACTTGTAGACACCATTGTTAATAGTATCATAGATCCATTCATTGTTTTCGTCGATTTCCTTGCGAAGCTCTTCAGGATAGTAGTTGAGCTTTGCGTGTTCTTCATCCAAAAAGCTGTTAAAAGCAGTGTTGAACATGCGAATGATTTCTGAACTTTCATTGTTGACAATTGTCTGGAGCTTCTTGTCCCAAAGAACAGGGACAGTAAAACGGCCTTCGTAGTCAGGATTTACTTTGAAATAGAGTTCACGAATGTATTGAGCATTATTGATAGTGTCAGGAATAGCACCGGGACATTCTTCAGCAGTAGAGAACTTCCATCCCTTATCCAACATCAAAAAGTCTACAGCAGAAAGACCAATCAGTTTGTCTAAACCTTTAAGTTTACGAACAATAGCTGTACGGTGAGCCTATTCATTGTATACTTTAGTATGAACGAAAACACGCGTAAAATAATGACTTACCCAAGGACAAGCCCAAGAGATATACAGATGATAACGATCACTATTCTATATCAACATTGATTGCTCTATGATGCTTTTAATACTTACGGTTCAGCAGCAAATTTGGCGTTTGGATCAGCTTCGATAGTATCACGGAAGACAGATTGTTGACGTCTGAATTCACCATCTTTTGAGGCCCAATTGAGAATAGCAGGTGAGTTAGTAGTAGACATGGTTTTCTTGAATAAAAAAGTGGATGTTTTTGTAAAAGTGTGTTTATGAACAAATACTTGAGAAAATAAAAAGTACATAAAGAAATATTTATATCCTTTTTGTATATGCATGTGTTGCATCATTTATAATTGTGGCGGACTGTGTAATTGCTGACAATTGAATGAATAATCAACACTGAACTGGCTTGTATGTCGGACAAACGAAATGCTCATCCCGATCGGGCATAAAAAAGCGATCTTAGTAAGCTTGACAAATGAAGCATTAGTCATATAAGTTGTTTGCTAGTATGCATCATTCTCTTTTATTATTATTTCATAGAAGCAGTAATAAAACAATCAAATTAGAAAATGGATGTTTAGTTTTCTTCACCCAAGTGAATGTTGCCTTCACGGCGAGACTTGTACCATCTCCATCCAGAGTAAGCTGCACCTGCAAGAATGGCTAAACCAACAAGCACACCGAGAACAATAAGCAAAATAGCCCACCAAGGCATACTATGACGATAGAATTCTTCTTTAGGAAGCAAGACATTATCGATCACAAGGACACCACCACTAGCAGAAGAGCGACCAATGTTAACAATGTTCGCACGGTCTTGAAGAGTGCCCTTGACTGCAACATCATATCCTCCTGAGATACCTCTACGGATGACAACATATTGACCATCAGATAAAGTAGGGATATCGACACCGATATAAGGAACATCTTTGGGAGATTCTTCATTCACGCTTGGGTTTGTTTGGAGGATTTCATCTGTGTTCAAGCGAGGCATTGAGACAGGAAGGATGTGTAATCTGGCTACCTTGATAAGTTTATCACGATTTTCAAGGAGATCTTCAAGGTTAATCTTTCCAAAAGCACGGTTACTTGGAGCCAAGATTGTATAAGGTTCATTGGGGTCTAATCCTTTCAGAATTTCTTCTTTGAGGTCAGCATGTTGTAAGAGATTCAATAAACTAGCAGTTCCTTCAGCAGTCAATAAGTCATAGTTGGTTACTTTAACACTGGAAGGAATCTGAACACGATCAATAGTATGGATGACACCATTGGAAGTCAGAATATCAGTCTTGTCAACCTTGCCAATCACTTCACGATCATCTCCGTCAGCAGCACCATGTCCACGAACAAAGAAACCGTCCTTAGTCTTGTTTAAGGTAATTTCAGCATTGGATGATAAGGTAACGATACGATATTCACCTTCAGAGACAGCATCTTGATAATAGACACCACGTCCAGCATGATAAGTAGCCACCTTTGCCAGTTTTTCTTGAGATTCAGGCTGCAACAAGTGCTTTGCCAAAAGACCCAAGCGGTTGAAAGCATTATTGGTGGGTGCGAAAAGTGTGATACCGTGGGACTTTCTGATAATCTCATCCGAACCCGATGCATAAATACTTGCAACAAAAGTAGACAAGTCCAAATTGACTGGAAGTTGAGCAAGTGGGTCTCGAGGAAGTTCTAAAGGTTGAGCAACACTATAAATGATTTGGTTGTCCTTGACAGGAACTACAAGATATGATTAGCAATCTGCATCATCTGATTTATCACTTACTTGGATCACCTACAACTGCGGATTTCCCAAACAAAATGGTGTCCTTGCCAAGGCTTGGATTATCTGTAATGCGAACATTAAGACGTTGATATTCTTTTTGACCCAAGTTATCATGAGATTCGGTTTCCAATAATTGACCATCCTTAAGATCTGAAGGCTCATATCGGCCATGAACAATGTGATATTGTAACCAAGACTTAAGACGCTTGCCAGTCAATGAATCTTCATCTTCGCCTTCAAAGGCATCATTGGGAGGAGCAATAATAGTTGTTTTGTAAACTTGGTCTTCATCCAAGTAAGAGCCTAAACCATTTTCATCAAATAACTTGACAATTTGAGTCTTGTTCATGCCAAGCAAAGTCTTTCGAGTAGCAGGCTCAATAAAACCTTTGTCCTTGGGCATCAAGGGACGCTCAAGTATATGAATAACACCATTGGCAGCGAGAATATCACTCTTTTCCACGTCAATATCATTCACTTTGAATTGATTGCCCAAGATTTTTCTGACTTTCGTAAAGATTTCCAATTTTTCTGAGCCTTCTAGTGTATCAATAGCAGACTTTCCTTCAGCAAACTTGTCACTGGAATACATATCTGGGGAAATGGCATGTTTCAAGAGACGACTCAAGTCCTTTCGTCCTTCAGGATGATCCAAAAGATAGGACTTTTCAACAGAGGATAATTCATCACCAAAGATATCACCTTTTGTCACGAATACAGTATATCCGCGAGCTTGTCTCAGTTCATTAGTGATATCAGCCTTTTTAGCCTTGTCATAAAAATCTTGGCTGTCCTTGTTCATACGCAGTGTTTCATCTAAACAGAACAAAACAAAACAGTGATTAATTATCTCTTTTCTCTTTAGCTTTTCTGAATCGAACTTACCTAAATACAGAGGTAATGATAAAACCTTGTCCACAGCATGAATTACACCATTTGAAGCTTCAATATTTTGATCAATCACTTTAGCTTGTGCTTGGTCACTACCAGTGCCTACAGCAATTTCAGTGGTTGACTTCGAAACCTTGAGCCTTTGTTGCATCTTGTCCATATAAGCAAAAGTATCCAAAAGTCTGCCATCCCATAATTCGTCTGATTTGGCAGAGACACCCACAAGATGATACAAAATTTGTTCTTTAGAGTACTTTCGCTTAAATACACTTGAATCTTCCTTATCGAAAGCTTCATTTACGGGTGCAAATACAGTTTGGGCCTTGGTATGCTTGAAATAATCTGTCAATTCGTTTTGCTCAATTTGTGAAACCAAATTTGTAAATCGTTCCTCTCGAGTAAGAATATCCCAAACGGACCTGTCATCACCCTTCTTATAACCAAAGATACCTGCAAAAGCAGGTGTAATGATTGTCAGTATAAGCAGTAGAAATAGTATATGTAACTTCTTGAACATGTTTTGAAAAAAAGAAATAAAGCAAAAAGGTTATCAAATCAGAAAATGGAGTTTAAATAGACAAGAATTCATGCAAAACGAAAACAAAAGATTAATTGACAACACTATCCCATCACTAGCACGTCATATTTAGTGTAAGTGTTGACAATAAGTGAATTAACTTGTTTATTTCTCGGATATTACTATTTACATAATTTGAGACACATGGAGGCTAGATCTAAATCTTTTGATCTGAAGTGTCTTCCATTGAGACTTCATCATCGAGTATAATCTCTTTACCATCAACCATACGGATAGGACCTGTAAACCATTTTCTGCCCCAGAAATAGAAATAAGTCATGGAGCAAATCATAATGGCAGCAAAAGGAACAATAGCATAATTCATGCTATCAGGCGTAATAGGTGCTGCGGTAGGACAGATAAAGAGAGCACAGGTAAATATGAGCCAAAGCGAAGAAATCCAGCCGAGCACAATACTGTATTTTCCGAGGTGAAAGGGTCCAGGCTGAAATTTAGTACGGGAAGAAGTGACACGTAGAAGAATAGGTACCAAATAAGACATCTGAGAACCAATTGTGTTGACAGAGACAATGGCTTCATAAGCAGTACTGTTGATCATGTAAAGAATGCCAACAACACCAGCCACAAGAATGTTGAACCATACAGCATTGACAGGTGTCTTTGTCTTCTTGTTGAGACTATGTAAAAACTTGGAGAAGGGCATGGCGCCATCACGTGCAAAGGCATAGACCATGCGAGAACTACCGAGTGTCAAGGCAGATCCACAGGTAAATGTACTGATCATGATAAAAATCAAAAAGACCATTGTCCAAGCAGATCCAACACCATCATAAAAGACTTGAACCATTTGTGGTTGGATGGCGTTTTCACTCAAGATTTGTCTATCAAAATCATTCACCATAAAGTTAACAGCGATTAAAAAGATGAAACCAGAAACAGCGTTGGCTGCAACGGACACCAAAATACCAAATGGGGAACCCACTTGAGAATTTTTAGTTTCTTCGGCCATGTGTGCAGCACTGTCATAGCCAGAGAGTGTATACTGTGATTGGAGGATAACAAGCAAGAAGGCATAGCCATTGCTGCTAAATCCAGATCCATTATAGAATTGAGTAAACTGGAATTTGGTTTAGTACTGAGATTGCTAGTTGTCATTTATAATTACCACAAATTCTCCTGTTGCTAAAGGTTTTGTAAGAGCAAGGCCAACAATGACAATAAAAAGAATGCCAAGCATGTTTGCAAAGACTATAGAAAAACGTTATTGCCAATTCTTTTATTTTGTAATTTGTGTTTTCTACTTACATGAACCTTGATTCATAACACCATTCCATTTGACAGCTACAGAGTTAATGAAGCCGTGAATAATAAGGATACCAACAAAGATGCCATATTGAGTATAAACAGAGAGTGGTTCACTTTCAGGTCTCCTAATCAATTGAATCAAGTTAGTATTAAAAGTGCCAATGTGAAACATTACTTTACCAAACAGAGACAACGCTAGCAATGAATTGAGCTAGACCAAGGTCAACTGAGGATATGCCAACTGTAAGATGGATCGTTAATAAAGAAAACAGGAAACAGTTTGTAATACTTGCAGCATAAACCAATCCAGTTACACCAGCCTACAACCCAGCAAGCCAATGGCATCCAACTCGCTGTTGCCAAACGTGATGTCCAGTAGTACAGACCTCCTGTTGTTGGTGCGCTCGAACAGATTTCAGCAAGTGATAAAGCAACAATCATAGTAAAAGTACCGGTAATGAGCCAGCCCCAAATGACGCCCATGGAACCACTTGAGGTCATGGCATCGCCCCACATTGGGCCAAGCCCGGATAGCACTGAACAGCATGAAAAAGCAATTGCAAAATTAGAGAATGCAGATATAGATCGACTCAAGTCCTAAACAAAAGCATTAGAGATATTCCAAATAAAAAGAAAAATGACTTACTTGTTTATAGCCTAATGATTGAAGCAAGAGTTCATCTGCGTCTAATATTTGATTTGCTTCACCATGTTCAATTTGTTGAGCAGTGATTTTTTCAGAGTCTGTCATAGTTTGATGATGTCTTTATATACAAATATTCTGTCAAGGCACTTGGAATTGAATAAAATAGAATATGAAAGTCTTGAATGAGTTAATTTTCTACGTGCTTTAAAATAAAGGATTAATTATGCAGGGTTTTCTTTTTAAAAAAAGGAGAGAAAAATGCACACTGTATTTATACTCGATGTGATGAATGATGACTTTTATAATCTTCTTTGTGCGAAAAACACAGTGATAAAAAAAAGTATGTAATTTAGCTATCTTATCTCCCACGAACAAGCGAACTATCGAGCAATCAAGTCTACTTGCATTGATAACACTTAAGGACAAAGAGCTAGAAAAGCGTGAGACAAGCCTTCATTTGTCATCGAAAAAGTCTTATTGGCTGAAACATCTCTTATAAATCCTAAATTGGTATTCTTTTTGAATCAAAAAAAGAAAAAACAGGTCATGTGTTGTATCTTTCACTCCAAATTATTCCTTTTCTTGTCTAATTTTTCCCTCATGATGAAAAAAGTAAAAAATATTATAAAGATGTGTGGTGTAAAGATACTGGGAAACATTTATTATCGTCTAGCTTAACGTTACACATTCAGTCTTGATAAACAAAGCAGTACTATGAAGCACGACTGATGAAATCTATAATTATTTTTTTCAAGGAAACCTTACACTATGACGCTTTTTTTCATTTTAAATAATTTGCCTTGTCATTGAACTCAGCAATGAAGGTATCATGATCCAAGAGCCCTTCAATATACCAAGATGATACTTAAACACACTCAGTTTTTTGTTGGTGATTTGTTGAAATGTTTATTCCAAGACAATATAAGTAGAGAAAAAATCAATAATGAGTATGATCGCCTTTGGTATCAATCACAGCTTATTGGTTGGTCATATAATGTAGTAGTATGAATATAATGCGTTGAAGCACTTATGCGATTGACAAGATAGTGGTATTCAGCTAACTCCTCATATTTGTGTCAATATTTTACATACACTGGTTCATATCTGTTACTTATTCATTTTCCTTCTATTCTATGCTCTTTCCTATAATCTAATGTAAGTAACAATATAAATATTATATATATATATATATATATATCTCATACTCTACTTGGTTACTAGAATCTAATATGTCTTGGTGTTCTATTGTTGTATATTTGACGACGTAAACTTTAATTCTGGATTGATGATTGTCGAATTTTGCCTCGCTTTATAATATACTTGCACCTTTCCAGAAATGCCTTTTATCATCAAATTGCCTTTATGAATAGAAAGAAAGAAAAAACAGAATATCCATCACTTACAGAGATTAGACTTGATAACTATATCACCCAGTCTCAAACATAATAAACATCTTTTTTTTTATCATTTGTATCATGATTAAAGATAGCAGCGTATATATCAAGTTGCAAATGAAAATAAAAATATTTCAAATGGTTTAATTCACACCAAATGTTCTTTTTTATATTTATAAACGAACAGAAGCTTTAATATAAAGCAGCTTTTGAACAAGAAAAAATTTATCATCATTCATTGCATGCTTTGAAAATTGTTGTTCTATTTCTCATTTTAGGTTAAAAGCATAAATAAAGTAATTGTTTGTTTAAACTATTGTGCTCATCTTGACATAACCAAGCGAGCTATTTATTGCAAAAGAAGAGATAAAATACCGATAAAAAGAATAGTGAAAAAATGTGAAGATATTTTAGCACCTGAAGCAACAAAAACTTCAGTGTCAATGAGGATAGATTGACTTGTAGAAACTACAGGATTCATTGAAGTCTTTGAGTCACTAGAGACGCTATCCTCGATTCATATTTCGTTGAATGCTAATAAGTTATTGTTAGGACTAGAGCTTTTGACAGCATCAAAATGAACCACGCCGCTTGTTGCAAGAGCTCTCAAAGCATCATAAACTTCCTGTGCTGTATTAAATTGTTTCTTGCTCATCAAATTAGCTGCAATACCAGCTACATGAGGACTAGCCATACTCGTACCGTCCATAGACTTGGAAGAATCAACGCTACCAATATAAGTGCTGACAATGTCTCGACCAGGAGCATATATATCAACACATTCTCCTACATTTGAGAACTTGGGTACGTTATCGCTACGATCAATGGCACCAACAGAAAAGACATTTGGATTTGAAGATGGGGAAAAGAAACAAGAGTCTGTACCAGCATTACCAGCAGATACAAAGACTGGAATATTGTATTTCAAAACAAGGTTATCTAAAGCTTCATCTAATAGTTTTGATTTGGCACCACTGAGAGAGAGATTGACTAGGGTCTTGCCTGGAACTGCATTTTGAATGACATGTTGAACACCTCTAAGTAAGCTGGAAGTAGAACCATCGCCAGACTTGTTGAGAATCTTTACAGATTTGACCTGGGCTCCTTTTGCAACACCATACTCTTTGCCAATAATTTTACCCGATACATGTGTGCCTATTCCGCTCATTTTGTTAGATATGAGTCAAGCTTTATATTTATCCTTACCATGTCCACCCATATCTGTAGCATCTTCATACTTGACTACGTTGGCGGAATGGCTAGCTCTTCCTTCAAGGTCTATATGTTCTGCATAAACTCCAGTGTCTAATACAAACACTGTAACCCCTTCACTAATCAAAAAAGGTAAATACCAATGGGTCGTATGTATAATCCTTTACCCCGATATGTCATCAAACTGATATTCATTTAAATCACCTAATTGACGTTGATTAATACGAGCTAAACCCCAATTTGCGGCCTGCGATGTCTTGAGTTCTCGTTTTTGATTCATTTGATGTTTAATAACAGATGGTTGCATATGAGTGGTGCTGTATACTTGGTTTGGCTCTACATAGTCAATAGTTGACTGATTATGCAAATATTCTAAAAAGGCATGATCAGAAAAGATACCAGCAATAGCCACAAAATCAGGACCAATATCGATATGTTCCATAGACATGTCTTGCTCAGCTGCAGCGGCAGAGAAACTTTGGCTGTCCTGAATATCAGCTCGGACATTACGAACAGACGTCAGAAACTCACGGTGATGAGATAACAGCACATTATTGGCTATAGATAAAAGTTGCATGAAAAACTTGGCCTAACAAAGTGAAGCTATACCTGCAGTCTTGGATATGGTTGGTCTGAATTTTATAATGTGGGTTGGTTCATTGTTATCCGATTGTCCAAATGCCAAGGAAATGACAAAAGAGATGGCAGTCAATCGTAACACTAACTTCATTGTATAAAGATAAAAAATGAGAAAGCAAGTATAAATCAATGTATCTTATATATAAGTCTGTTTCTTTGTTTGCTTTATAAAATAATCCCGAGCTTGATATTCACTATTTTGCTTGTTTGTAACTCATTTGAAACTGATTATGCAAAGTGTCAAAAGACGCATAAAATGCTGAGTAAAAAAAGGTTATAAACCAATCATAACCATTGAGATAATTGGGATGTTTTTTACCCGTTAGCAAAAATGGAAACTACTTCTGCTGACGACTTTCTTCTATTTCTTTTTTATAAAACTCGTTTTTCTTTCTTTCTTTTTTCTTTTCTTTTCTTTACTTTATTATGTATTATCCATCATTACAAAACACGCCTGAAGATGAATTCATAGACGAACGGTGGGACGTCAACTTGGGCCCTACAGAGCCTTCCAAACATCAAAGATTAGAAGCCTTGCTTCAAAATTTTAGTATAAGGCAGTCCCTTGATCATGCTCTTAAAGAGGTGAGTAACATAAAAAAAAGAAAAGTTTAACTTATTTTTTCTTAGACTATATCACCCCCTTCTTCTAAAGACAAGCATGCTGATATTCATACCGGTTACTTTAAAGAAGATATGTTCTTTGACCAAGAGAGTTCAGAACCTGACTCGCCCGCAACGAAGTTAGAACAAACAATAGTCACCCCTATTTCTTCAACATCAATACCAGCCATTGAAGAAGCAACGCCTGACGAAAGTGTTTATATACCATTGCAGCAAGAACCAAGTAGCCGCAAACCACCTGTCACATTGGAAATGTATCACTCAGATCTTGTGCAACACTACATCAGAATCATTGTCGAGAAGGCACAAACAATGCATCTCGATCATTTACCAGAAAACTATCGGTTGTATATTCAGGCACTAAAAGACATGCCTATTTGATGATACCCTCACCCCCTTTTCTGTTAAATATTGTACATATAGTCATTTCAAAGAAAGTAAAATCATAGTTTTTTGAAATTTAGTGTAGTGCAAATAAAGCCTTTGTGTTCCATCATGAACATTGTTTATAACTTTTGCGTATTGCTTAGTAAAAACTATTTCCCATAAAAAGGAAGCCGTGGTTCTATTTCTGGTTGAATATTGATTTCATCAAGTGTAATATCTCTATGGGCTCAGTTTTATATGTTTATCAATCGTCTCTATATATAAGAAAATGAATAAGTTCTTTTACACAATATCTGGTGAACAAATCAAAATCATCTTCTGGCGTATCTCCTTATCAATAAAGATGTAGATCTTTGCAATAAGCGACGATGCACATCTTGTTCTGATGATAAGGAAACCATCTTTTTATTTGTGAGTCAACAAAATGACTATATATATTCTGCCGAAATAAATCTTATTTAACATGAATTTAAAACTCAATGAGCATCTTTCTTTTCTCATTCTCAACCTGTTATTATTATGGGAAGACTCGAAGGAAAGACTGTTTTCATGTAAGCAAAAGTGAAATAATGCGTCATTTTCTCATATGTCATAGTACTGGTGCTTCTGCTGGTATTGGTGAAGCAACTGCCCGTCAATTTGCTGACGAAGGTTGCAATTTAGTAAATATCCATATTCGCATTACATGCATTAACTAACGCGTCAAACAGATTATTACTGCTCGTCGTTTAGAAAAATTAGACAAACTCAAGTCCGAGTTGTCTCAATCTCATCCCAAGATCTATGTTCATGCTGTTCAACTCGATGTGCGTAACAAGAACGAGATCGATAAGGTTGTTGCTGAGTTGCCTTCTGAGGTAAAGGACGTCGATGTCTTGATTAATAATGCCGGTATGGTTATTGGTGTTGATCCTCTTATTGAAGTTGAAGAGGAAGTCGTGGATCAAATGTTGGCTACTAACATCAAGGGCCTTGTGTTCTTAACAAAGGCTATTGTGCCTCGTATGAAAGAGCGTGGTACAGGCCATGTCATCAACCTTGGCTCTATTGCTGGTAAACAAGCCTATGCTGGAGGAAGTATCTATTGTGCTACTAAGTTTGCTGTGGATGCTATTACTAAGTCTTTGGCTATTGAATTGGTTGACACTCCTGTTCGTGTCAGTCAAATCTGTCCTGGTTTAGTCAACACGGAATTCTCCACTGTCCGTTTCCGTGGTGACAAGGATATGGCCGATAATGTTTACAAGGGCATTCAACCTCTTGTTGCTGACGATATTGGTAAGGAGAAAATACATTTAAAGTAATGCAAACTCATTCTTGCTAATAGCTGAACTCATTGTGTTTACCGCTGGTCGTCCTCCTCACGTTAACATTCAAGATATGTTGGGTAAGTTATTTTAATATGAATCAAACATAATCTCATTCCATTTCCTATAGTTTTCCCTACAAACCAAGCGGATTCCAAGACTGTTTATCGTCGTCCTGAATAAAATATGTTTATTACAGTTTTGAGTTCAATATTTCTTTTGTCAAAGTAGCATAACCATTTGTGAGTACAAACGCATTTCGTTCTTTGACGCAGGCTTGGAAAATAACACCAATCAAGGTGGGATCTTTGTCATCCACCTTCCACATCAGAATCTCAATTGTTTCTCCAGGTAATACAGGCTGAGCAAAACGAGCTTCTATCGTTTTGAGCCGCGTACGATCATTGTCTCCAAAGTGTTTAAGAATAGAATGAGCACATTTACCATAAGAACAAAGACCGTGAAGAATAGGTCGAGGAAAGCCAGCAGTAGGAGCTAAATCAATATCTGCATGTAGAGGGTTGAAATCCCTAAACAAAGTTAGTATTTACAATTGTGTGTTATACCCATACCCGGACAAGCGGTACAAAAGTGCTTGGTTTGGCGCAGTTTTGAATATCTCTGTTACATCAGGGTCACGTTGAGGAGGGTTGTAAACTACAGCCTTAGGTCCTTTGGGGCCCTAAAGTTAACATAAGCACTATCATAAATCAACATCTTGGCTTACATTCCATCCACCGTAGCCTCGAACAAACATTTTGGATCCCATTCGACAATAATGAAGACCGTCTTCTTTTCCATACAAATCTACAGCAGAGTCAATGACCATACCAGATCCTTTGTCATAAACACCAACACAACTTCTGATTGATTTGAAATAACCACCTTTAACAGGAAAGGGACGGATGACTTCAAAAGATTGTTCACCATGAACAATCTTGTTGAAATCATACGACGGAACACCTGGTAAATCGCCACCTACAGACCATCTTTCCATAAAAGAATTCACATCCCAATCATCACTTTTTAACAGCAAGCAAAGAGGGTAAGTTGGTAAGGGGCCAAAATCAACGTCAAGCTCATAAAGCCATCGAAGATCATTTTCAGGCACACCGACAGATAAAGCATATAGTATATAATCACGTCGAGTACATGCCACCTAATCATCAATAACTGAGTTTATAGAAGCATGATTTATGCCATTACAATATCTGGAGGAAAGACATGACCAACAGCTTTAGATACGTCCACTTTAAACTCTTTAGGCATTTTGCAAAAAAAGAAAAAGAAAAAGAAAAAAAGAAAGAGAGTGAAAAAAAAAGGCTATCTAGCTTAAAGTATGCCAAAATAAATAACAAACATATGAAAATCCCTTGACTCTGAGAGATTTGTTCCCATAAAGACAAAGTTATTTATTGGCCTAGAATAGGGATGGAAGGGTGACAGTCTTCAGGCTTTGGAATCTTGCATTGTGCTAAGTAATTTTGTGTCTGCATTTTCTTGACAGCAGATTTCATGAATAAGAAAGTTTGAATGTTTGTCTTGATAGAATCAAACAAGCTTTGTATAGGAATGTCTTCAACTACTTGATAAAACAACATGTATGGGTTTTGTCGCAATACTTTCTGAACATGACAAGGCTCTACAAGTGTATCAGACACTTTGAACCAATCATGGTCGTGTGGCTCAAAACTGCTTTTGTCTTGACCGCATTGTTTACAATTGCATTGTCTTGCAACAATACGGCGTTTAAATGTAAGATAGTGTCCAGATTGATGCTGTCGACCTTCATGCGCAACAAGTGCCATTAATTGATATTTTTTTAACTGTCCAAAAGGAGACAAGTCTAATATTGGCGGGAATTGGATACTCAGTGGTCGTTTGACTGCTCCTTGATCTTGCGAAAAGGACGAGCATACAATTTGGAAACAGAGAATCTTGGGTGGCTTGAAAAAAGATATGGTCTTGGTCTTTTCAACATAAACCTTGTCTTTCACATGTCTGTATTCGTCTTGATCTATGATGTTCATGGCAAGCTTCTGTTCTAGTGTAGTGATTTTTTCTCTATCGGTATATGTTTGTTTGAGCTGATTTATGTGGTGCTCCATAGAGCATTTTTCACATTCGAGCCCATGAAAAGATTCGTTCTTTAAGAAATCTGTCAAACAGGCATTCAAGGTAGTAGAGTTCTGCATACGGTTTGTTAGTATCGTTTTCTTAGAATTGCACAAAGAAATACTTACGAGTCCTTTAGGTACTGTCAAGGGGATGGATTTGTACAATTCTATATTCGCACTCGACTACAATAAAACCGATCAGTAATCTTGTAGACTGCAATGACGTTATTACTTACTGAATAGCCGCATACAGTACAACCAAGTGTTTTTTGAAAGTAAGCTTGGATCGGGTATTCTAATTCGGGATCAAACGTCGCTTTGTTAGGGTGTAATATGTCTAAAAGTCCTTGTAGATCAAGTGCCTTTTTGCTTTCGTTCTCTAAATCTTCTTGTATAAACTGTAATAGTTCTTGAGCATCTTGTTGTTGTGCATTCAAGACAAAAGAACTTTTTTGTAAAGCATAAATAAGCTCGTTTGGAGCAAAACTCTGTTCGGAAGGCACGGATAAAAGCCGTAGTGTTTGTAATAATAGACGTGTCACTGGTAGATTGGACCATAAACTATGTTTGCTGACTTTATCTAAATAGGAATGAAGTCTCGGTAATGAAGACAATGCCTATAGCTTATATTAAAAAATAACCTTGTACTTGCATCTTACCTGTAAAATCGAGTTTAGATAACAAGAGTTTCCAATGTTGGATAATCCTGCTAGTCGTAGAGATGCATGTGCTGGAAACAAACAGGTTTGATTGTCATGTTGAATAATGACCATTTCAGGTGACACTTGTGCTAGTTTTGGACTATCTTTGAAGCTGATATTCTCATCCATTATTAACCGATCTATAGTCTCTTTGCAAAGTACAATGCTCGGTGTGCCTGGTTTATTATATAAAAGCTGATAGAGTGGTATCACAACCAGTGTAGAGCCTAATAATAGAATAGCAGACTCACAAGTATTTGGAAAGTTGACAAGAAAAAGGTTTAACCAATATTTCCATAAGACCATTGCGAGTGTTCGAGATCTAGAAAAGAAAACCCCAAGTTCATACTACGCTAGAAGAAGTTAAAAAAAAGAGGGCTTATTGTTATTGCTTTGATAATGACTTAGTTAATAACTCTTCGGGCCCGGTTATCACCTCGGACTGACTCGCACAATGAAATGACAGGAACATGAAAGGGGACGTCCTTTTGAGTCAAATTCGCTATTGCTCAAGTAATTAGAACCAGCTGATTGTAACTGTATACAGCCAAAAAAAATTTTTTCTCCTTTTCAACCACACCACAATTACCATTACCCATTTACCATCACCTTCAGCCTGGTCTAACTCCGTTTGAAATGCTTTGTGATCCTAGGAGGGTTTAAGGGGAGATCAGTGGTGGTGAAAATATGTTGCAGAGGGCAGAAATACAGAGAAACAAAGGGTATTTATTTCAATACTTTTTTATTTCTTTCTTTTTATTTTTCTTTCTACTTTTTTTCCTTTTTCACATTTACATATATCAAAAAGAGAGAGAGATAAAGGATTTTTTTTAATTATTTCCCTTCCTCCTTCCTTCCCTCCCTACTATTTATTATAGAAACATATATAAAAAAGAGCACATTTTATTGTGTGTGTGTGTGTGGGTATAGCAAGATACCTCATCACAATAATCTATTAAAACAAGTATTCTCCATAACATTGGTATGATTTCTTTGCGTCTACAAAAGTGCAATTATAATTATCGGAGTAGTGCTTGATACTTTGCTTTGTATCTCTCTTTCACCCTCACCCTTTTCTTCATATTTATTATTATTATTATTACTATTATTATTATCAAAATCAAAATCAAACCAACTCGCAACCAAGAAAAAATTAACTTCAACAATGTACATCAACGGTTTAAAATATGCTTGTTCCACTTGCATCAAGGTAAAATACAATATAAAAAATTTTCTCTTGTAACACATTGTATTTATTATTAATTTATATAATTAGGGCCATCGTTCTTCTCATTGTAGCCATGTTGACCGTCCTTTATTTGAAATTCGCAAGAAGGGTCGTCCTGTCACTCAATGCACCTTTTGTAGAGATCTTCGAAAAACAAAACAAGTACATATCAAATGCGCATGTGATAAAAAAGGTAAATGAAAGCAGCCCATTTGCGTATGACTTATTATATCATTAGGTGGCGAAAACAATACCCAACAGCCTTTACTCATTTATCAACAATCAAGTATTAATAATGATATGTGCCAAGACAAAAAAACAGACAATCAATGTACCTGCCCCGCAATCGCTGCTGCTGCTGCTCTTGCTAGTACAAAGTCAAGCAAATCCACCATAAAATCGTCTGTTGGTGCATATCCTTCTCAGGATACCCTTAATTCTGCCTCTACTATCACTAATAATATTGCCACCACTGCTACAAATGAAGTCATATCCGACACCCTATTGGCTACAGCGCCACTTTGTCCTACTGCCGCGCCCCCGTCATCGTTGAAAGAAGAAAGCCTGTCCTACTCTTGGGCGCTGATCACTTCTCCCTCTACCAATCAAATCGATCTGCCCAACACGAGCACTTTGTCAGCTCCGTCAAACCTGTTCACAAATATGATGAATGATAATCAAATTGAGATAAATAACCCCAACGATAGTAATCTCCATCTTGGCTTTATTTTTCATAAACCCACCTCGTCTCAACGTTTTTTAGATGGTCAGCCTCGTACAAGAAGACATCGTTCTAGTAAACGTACAGCAAACCGTTTGCCTGCGAATGCTGTGCTTGACCCAATCTCAACAACAGCTGTAGACACGTTTACTGATTACAGCAACTTATCGACACCTCCTTCTTCAACAGTTTCTCCTCATCCTCCTTCATCTGCATCTTCGTCAATTGCTCCTGCTTGTGAACCTATGGACATGCAATTTGATTATCTTACTGAACAACTAGAAATCCTGTCCAACAGCAATAACAACCAAGGCTTTGTAGGCGATCTCTCAAATGCTGAAGAGCTGACAGCCATCCTGAGTAACGTTCTTTCAAAAGATGAAGAAGACATGGGCTCTGTTTCCTCCACAGCTACACATAGTCATCGCTCTAGTATTTCAACCCAAGCAACAACAACAACAACAAATATGAGTCCTATGGTGCCTATTCAACGATCTCATTGTGGTAGTTTTGTCCCTAGAGCAACGTGCTGCAAATCACTGGGTTCTCCAGGCGGAGAATCAGTTGTGATCACAATTACACCTTTATCAAACACCAATAACAATGAAGAACTTTTAGACCATCAAAGCAATTCCTCGCAGCAGCAAAACTATCCTACTACAACACGTATTGTTACTTGCTATTGTGGAAACCAATGTACTTGTCCTGGTTGCCTGGTGCATCCCGGCAATTTTTTCTTGGGAAGTGATCCTTACGCAGGTCCCTTAATTCCTTCTTCTTCCGCTTCTTCTTCTTGTTATGGTTCTGACGAAGAAGAAGCTTCTGTTGCCGCTACCAACACCATGCTCAATACAAGTAGTAGCAATAGTAATTACTTACATTTTTCATAAAAAAAGTTTATTTGTAAATAAAACCTTGTAAACAAAATAAAACCTTTTAAAGAAGACTTATCCCTTTTTTCTTTCATGACGATCAAGAGATGTGCACACGGTGTAAGGGGAACTCATAACTAAGATCATAGGATTATACTTAAAAGGATCATGATGCGATTAACATAGTAGATAATCACACTTTCAATGTACTATGACTTTTTAGTAAAAAGAGGTTTTTATTTAAATAAATTTAATGGCCAATGAGCACGTAGCTTGAGAACTGCATTGCCTTAGCAAGTTCCAGCAAAAAGGTAAACGAAGTAAAGGCAGGAGAAAAAGGGACGAAATAATTGCGTAAAGGTAGAAGGAGGGAACAACCAATTGAGCAACAGGGAACTAGGGTCTTGTGGAGGCGGAGGGACATTCGAATGAGCTAGGTAACCGAGGTCGTATAGGATAATATATGGCTAACCAATGGATATGCCAAAGAGAGGACCAGGACGAGGCTTTTCTTTACCTTTACTGCCGTCATCTACGTTATTTCTTGCTTGATAGGTCTTTTTTACTTCTTCTATATATGTGTGCTACCCAAAGTTTTTAGAAATTTCAAAACGAAGGTTGTGGTTGAGCAATATTTTCAGAATATTTTCGTACTTCCAAGATAAAAGGGTCATTTTGGCCAAGTATTGAGGTATAATACTTTGCTTATCTTCTATGAAGAGTTGAACATTTTGCTTTTCCCAAGTCAGACCTACGCAAGCTTTGGTTCGCTTCCACTGAAATGACCACAATGCTAAGTGGCTTGGGCCTATAATCAATCATGCAAGCAGCCAATCGCAGATACTGGTCTTGGAGAATACCTAATACTGACATTGTGGAGCAAGTTGAAGAGGAACATGGTAACTACTACACCTTGAAAAAAGCAGTAAGTAATGGCACACTTTTTGTGTGTGGATATGAAGATCAAAAAGCTAACGCCTTTATATCTTCGTGCGCCACCACAAGACTTACTGGTCAGAGAACTTTTTTTGGGTCTGAGGATAACATTGTCATCAGAGGTAGTTGATGAATATGATACTCATAACAGTAAGTAAAAACTAATTTCAAAATGAAGTTGAAGATTTTTATCTTAATGACAATATTCCTCTGAGTTCTGTTGATGCTGCAAACAACTTGCGTGACAAAAAGATCTTTTATCACGATGTTGTTAGTACTGAACGATGGAAAATGTGCTTTTTTGGCTTCTTTTCGAGCATATCCGAGGCAAATGCCTATAGCTTCTTCAGTGTATTTGCTAGTGATGGAAACATATCTCAAACTTAAGGACACTTTAGCATGGACATTCCTGAAAAACTGTGAAGAGTTGGTAAATGGCGCTGAGCCAACGCCTAATGAGGACAGAATACTCAGAAGCAATACTAATCATTCGTAACTATGGATGCGACGAGTGAAAGGAAGAAAGAGATCTAGGCTAGCTTGCAAGAGTTGAAAAGCATTGCAGCTGCAACCTAAATACACCTATGTGTCAAGTGTGTATGAGGTTTGGAAGAAACAAACTCATTTAGATAATTGTTTGTCATCCTGCCTGTGCTAACATAATACTTGGAATAAAATCAGTCAATGTTCATACGCATAGTAGAGACTTTCAAAGAGTCGGCCTAAATGCGCCGAAGCGAATAATCAAATGGGTTTGAAAGGCATTTACACATATGGCATTTAATCCAAACAACCAGACAGAAGTGGAAATTTAGAACGCTTTATTTCCTATCGACTGCATGTTTCTTTCTTTTCTTACTCTAGTTATCATGGTGATGATGATAATGATGATGATAATGATGATGATGGTACAATATGCCTTAATTGAGCCAAACATATTAGGATACCTTAAGTTTTGTTTTTCCAGCCAATGGCAAAAATGGTGGCATTAGTTGAATTTTAAAAAAGCTGGTGCCTGAAATTTCCATTCATCCATGCCATTGCTTACATTCTGAAATGATTTTTTTTTTATTGCGAACACTCTCACGAAACACGCTTTTTAATGGCCAAAGCTTTTTTTTAGCGTACTGCTCTCATACAAATATATACATTTCTTCCTATACAAGTAGTACAAAACATGGGTATGTGGAATTTGATTGTTTGAGTTTAAAGTTATTTTTGTATTAGATCAGAGTAAAGAAAAAGAACATCTTTGCGTTAAGCTTGTTACACATGCTTGTTTTTAAAAATAATAAAGTTACACGTTGCACTGAATGTAAGCGATATATGATGTTGAAATTTACGCAGAACCAAAAAGAAAAATATTTTCAAATGGCTTTTTTGTGATCTAATATTACAAGGCTATTATCTTCATTAGAGATTATAAAGTGATAATAGCATTGAAATGAGCTATTGCTTCAAATGAAGCTCTACTTTAAGCGACTTATTACAATACAAGGGTAAGATAAGGAGAATACTCCATCCACTCCAAAATAAAGCGGCTGATTTTGCATAAACATATTGCTTAAGAAAGGGTGATTATCATAAGCATTTCGACAAGCTTTGATGTCAGTCAATTTTTCTAATCTCATTATTCAGTATTACTGCTTGATCAAAATAAACATGCATTTGATAAATGGGGGGGGATCTTTGTGTTTATCATATTTAAAATCGTTCTTTTTGACCTCAAAAGTGTCAAGCATGATAACATTTGCCCCTCTATATTTTATCCATCGAATGATGTACAAGCAAGTGCATACTTGGTAATCAATATCTACAAAAAGAGGCCTCTTTTGTACTGATTACAAATTTGAAGCCAATGCTCAAATTAAGCTGCTTTGTTCATCTTAGTAAACTCGTTTTCTTTTCTTCAGAAGTACCTTATCTGATTTCGGTTGGATCAGACCTACGTCAGGTCATTCCAAAAATTCTTATTTTTTTTCATCTTCACAGACCTCCGTGGATCCCCCATGGATCAAAAAATAAATTTCACATAACAATCAAAACAATAGTACCATTCGATTTTTTGACTTCAAAGAACATGTTTTAAATGAAAAAGAGGCCATTTTGGTAGTCTGGTTGTCGAGTAATGGTCCGTCAAAGATTGGCTTGTTAAAGCTGTGTCTTGAGCATTTTTAGCACTAGAGGTCATATAAAACGTGTTAGAGATCGATCTTTCTAAAGCATCTAACTCAACTTTGGGTACTAGAGAACATAGAGAAATAGAAATGTGCGAATTTTCTAATGTAAATGTGGGGGGTAAATGAACAAAGGACATACCAAAGGGCTATGTTGCAGGGATTGAAATGGAAGGCAGCCCCAGTTCTTCTTCCCGTCGCATCAAAATCAAGCCTTTATTGAGAACTGTATGAAGACACAGTCATTCGGCTTTGATGTAGTGACAAAAATTGTAGACATTTGCTTTCTGAGTCTGTTGGTATAGATATCACAGCAGCTTTTCTGGTAAAATATCGAGTAAATAGGCAAAGATATCTATGAGGTTTTTTGCTCCTATCTCATCATTTTTATAGTAAAATCAACAAAAAGCACATTCGCCAAAAACTAGAGCGTCTTGCGTACATTTGAGTATTTAAGCTTGTCGATAGCTCTATTTTTTGTCTTGTAGCATCAAAAAGAAGCTTAAAGAGCTGTCAGCTTGATGATTTTCATAAACAGTACCCTTTGGACCGTAGGCATACTTTAACCATTTTGGACATATCCCTTTTTTTTTGTCCAAATCGGCTCCAAAGGTGCCATGGGTGTTACTGAACACTGCTTGTAGATATTTAGAACATTTATGTGTGTATAAACAGACTTTATTTGTCTGTTCTTTTGATGAGCTCAGTCTTAGTATTGCCAAAGTCGATGCGTCAAGAGTGTTTGCACACCTTTTAGTATAAAGGGTGTATTCAATTGTAGAAGTATAATGTCCTTTACATAATCTAATGAAATTTATGACATTTTGTGATTTAAAAGAACGAATCTATCAAATACATACCTCATAAAAAATGTCTTTTATCGTAAAAATTCTGGCTATGCTATTGTGTTATGCTCATCTGGTACTTTTAAATGATATATATGTCATACAGTTTTCATATTTGTTGAGCATTTCGTGTGTTCTTTTTACACTTGACATGTGGGTATTACAAGTGCTTCAGCCCATAGTTTTTAATCAACAAAGATTTTTCTTGTGGCACCAGATCAAGTCCTAAGAGAGCTATTCTAAAGCATCATACTTGTGTGGATAGCTCTTGATTTGAACTGTCTATGAGGTTTTGCTCCATGTCGAGTGCTTTTCTATACTGGTATATAAACATTGAGTTTTGATTTCTCAGTCAATACTGATAAAAATATAGACCTGTTTATATTGACAGAGACCTCTGATATGAGGTAAACAAATGAATATGCTCTGCTATTATTTATTATGTTGCGTACATTAAAATGGCAAGTTGAATCAACAGATAAAAGCAGTTCATAAACAAAACATGTTTAATTCAATGCCTTTGATACCAAGATTGCCAGAGCCTTTTATTTCATTCGCAAAAAAAGCTGTAGCCAATCTTATAGCATAATAAATGTAACATGTTTGTGGCCTTCAGTCAGACATCTCTGAAAAAAAAAAAGATTCAAATACAGATAGGTTCTATATTTTTTTTTGCATTTTCTTGTTATTCATGTTTCGAGACGCTCGGCCTATAGCACTGAGAAAATTGAATCCTTTTTCAAGACAAGATACGAGAAAGCATCGCACGTCAGACTCTATACACAGTGATGAGGATCCATTACTAGATGAGGAAGCAGCTGTAACTATGTCAAACGAAAAATAAACAGTGTAAACTGATGAAATAGCTTGACTTGATTCATTCACCTACATTACCTCGCACAACAATACCAGTCAATAAGACTGAAAAGAAAAAGAAAAAGTCATGGTTTAGCAAAAAGAAAGTATATTCACCAAGAACTATATCACTTCAAGCAGAAGGTAAAAGAAAACAAAAATGCCAAGCAAAAAAAGATACTAAGGGCTTACCTTAGACAAAGAAAAGAGAAAATATGCTGCCAATATGATTATCAACCAAAAGTACAATATCTTTACTTTTATTCCTATTGTGCTATTTGAACAAGTAAGGAAGTCTATGAGTTTATTGATTTATGTTAACAAAGAAAATTAGTTTGTGATTTTCTTTAATCTGTATTTCTTGCTTGTGGCATTATCACAATTTGTTCCTGCTTTAAAAATAGGCAAGACGACAAAAGTCTGCAAACATAAGGGCTCATTTCTTTTGTAGGCTATATTTTGACTTATTTCGGCCCACTCTGTTTTGTGTTGCTGATTACAATCAGTAAAGAAGCTTTAGATGATTATCAACGCTATAAAAGAGACAAAGAAGCCAACGCTCAACTCTATCAACGTCTTACATCCACTGGATTTCAACATATACCCAGTTCCAAAATCCGCGTGGGTGACATGATCCATATCAAAAAAGATCAACGTATTCCTGCAGACATGATCTTATTGCGTACCACAGAAGATACAGGTGCTAGTTTTATTAGAACAGATCAACTAGATGGAGAAACAGACTGGAAACTACGATTAGCCATTCCTTCTTTACAAAAATTAGCAAGTGATACAGACTTATTGAACATACAAGGCCATGTCTATGCAGATGCACCTCACAAGGATATTCATAGTTTTATAGGTAATGTCTCTATGAGTGATCCCCAGACAGGTGTAGAGAGAACAGAGCCCTTGGGTGTAGAGAATACGATGTGGACAAATACAGTCTTGGCTTCAGGATCTGCTATCGGGTTTGTGATCTATACCGGTAAAGATACGCGTGCTGTCATGAACACAAACCATCCCAAGACAAAAGTGGGCTTATTGGACAAAGAAATCAATCAATTGGCCAAGGTAAGTAAAAGAGATTCGAATAGGCTTAGAATGACTTGAGATAGATTTTGTTTATTGTGACCTTGTTGTTGTCTGTGGTGATGGTCGGATTAAATGGATTTAGAGGTGTATGGTATATCTATGTGTTTCGATTCTTGATCTTGTTTAGTTCTATTATTCCTATTGGGTAAGTTCATTTATACTGTGTACAGGATGCTGACAGTATTTAGTTTACGTGTCAATTTGGATATGGGCAAGACAGTATATGCAAGACAGATTGAATACGACGGTGAAATTATGGGCACGATTGTTCGTACAAGTACATTGCCTGAAGAACTAGGCCGTGTAGAATACTTGTTGACAGACAAGACAGGCACATTGACTCAAAATGACATGGAGCTCAAGAAACTTCATATGGGTACCATGTCTTATAGTCTAGATACCATGGACGAAATTCAGTCACATGTAGCAACTGTGTTTGATCCCCAAGCCTTGGATGCCTCCAAGGGACGTCGTCATATTTCAGCACGTATACGAGATATTGTACAAGCCTTGGCTTTGTGCCATAATGTCACACCAGCGATGGATACAGATGGACGCATTACTTATCAAGCCTCAAGTCCTGATGAAGTTGCTATTGTTAAATGGACAGAGCATATGGGTCTAACACTTGTGGGTCGAGATGTGAATACAATTCAGTTGCGTGTCGATGCGACAGGCGATATTTTGTATTATGACATATTGAACATTTTCCCCTTTTCAAGTGAGACAAAACGTATGGGTATCATTGTTCGTAACAGACAGACACAAGAAGTTCATTTTTACGAAAAGGGTGCAGACACAGTGATGGCCAGGATTGTACAATACAATGACTGGTTAAATGAAGAATGCGATAATATGGCTAGAGAAGGGTTGCGTACACTTGTTGTAGCCAAAAAGAGTTTATCAGAAGATGCCTACCAAGACTTTGTAGCAAAATACCATGATGCTGAAGTATCTCTGCACGATCGAAACATGTTGAAACAGACAGTGATTGAGACCGTATTGGAATCGAATCTGGAATTACTGGGTCTCACAGGCGTAGAAGATAAATTACAAGAAGGGGTCAAGAACACACTGGAACAAATGCGTAATGCAGGATTGAAAGTATGGATGTTGACTGGCGACAAGATTGAAACAGCTACTTGTATTGCCATTTCATCCAAACTAGTTTCACGTAACCAAAGTATCCATACAGTCGCTAAACTCAAGACAGCCATGGAAGCAGCAGACGAAATTGATAATTTGAGGACAAAGACGGACCATTGTCTGGTGATTGATGGGGAATCACTTCAACTCTGTCTGGATCATTTTGTGGATGAATTTATAGCCATTGTGACATTAATGCCTGTCGTGGTGTGTTGTCGTTGCTCGCCTACTCAAAAGGCAGATATTACACGATTGATCAAAGAATACACTCAGAAACGTGTACTTTGTATTGGTGATGGTGGTAACGATGTAAGCATGATTCAGGCTGCTGATGTGGGTGTGGGCATTGTGGGCAAAGAAGGCAAACAGGCTTCTTTAGCTGCTGATTTCTCGATTACTCAGTTTAGCTTCTTGACCAAATTGTTACTATGGCATGGCAGAAACAGTTACAAACGATCTGCTAAGCTCTCTCAGTTTGTCATCCATCGTGGTTTGATTATTTCCATTATGCAAGCTGTGTTTTCTGCCTTGTTTTATTTTGCACCTATTGCTTTGTTTCAGGGTATGTTGATTGTAGGCTATGCTACAATCTATACAAATGCGCCTGTGTTCTCGCTTGTATTGGATCAAGATGTAAGTGAAGAGATTGTCATGATGTACCCAGAACTCTATAAAGACTTGACCAAGGTAAGCATTGATGGTTTCATATGACATGACTTATCTGGATATGGTAGGGTCGATCTTTATCTTTACGTACTTTCTTTACCTGGTTGTTGATCAGTGTCTATCAAGGAGGTGCCATTATGATTCTATCGATTATTCTGTTTGAAGACGAATTTATTCATATCGTGTCCATCTCTTTTACAGCATTGATCTTTAATGAACTCTTAATGGTAGCTTTAGAGATCAATACATGGCATCGTATCATGATTTTAGCTGAAGTGATTACTCTTTTGATTTATTTTGGGTCAATGTGGTTATTACCCACTTACTTTGGTAAGTTACAAAGTCCTGTTTAATATGTAACTCATACATCGTAGACATGACATTTATTTTAACCAGTCGATTCGTATGGAAAGTAGCTGTGATTACGGCTGTTAGCAGTTGTCCATTGTATATTGTCAAGGTCATCAAAAGAAGAATTGCTCCACCCAGTTATACGAAATTGACATAACATTTTATTATGAAATCTGACTTAGTGTATAAGGAGGATATTTACTTTGAGCAAATGTCATTAAACGCTTTACAGATTGAATCCATTTTCTTGATGTTTCGTCGTTGAGTACATGAGCCACTTGAGAAGAAGAAATCTTTTCTCGAGCAGAACGTTCGTGAATACTAAATCAATAAGTATCATAAAGTCAATTTAGGAAGACTTACCCAACCATGGTAACACCAATAGGCCAAGGTGCATTACCAATTGACAGTTGAAGATAAGCATCTTGTGCATCTCTGTAAAGTCTAGCTTGCATTCTCTGAGCAATTTCAGCTACACGGTTTAATACATCAGGCTCCAATGTCTTTTTCTTTAAATGACGCATTAAAGGTTTGATGTATTCTGCTGCCTGTTTCTGCAAAACAGCTGCTTTTTTACCGGGACCACTTCTTTTCTCTTCTTCAGGACGTTGTAACATGTATTCTTCCCATTCATCCAATGTGTGCTATAACAAGTAAGACAAAAGCAGATTTGGTGCATGTACCACTTACTGAGAAATAAGCATAAATCTGATAATAGAGTTTATCGATATCTTTAGAGATCAATTCCAACTGAATAGGCTCAACAACCAAAGTTGACTTTTTAGCCTTCTTTTTATCATCTTGTACACCACTCTTTTGCTTTAATTCATCCAAACGCATATTCGCTTCCATCTCTTCCAATGTTTTCATAAATTCGTTTCGACCTTGGTTCTAGCTATCTGTTAATATGCTTCTCGCTTGTGTCCATCTCTACTTACGCCTGATTCTTCATTCATCAATTCTAAAGCACGAAGACGTACTTTACACTGTTTATCTGTTTCTGCAAATAATCGAATAGGTTGACCCATGGCTCTTAGACGACGAATGCATTCTTCTCTTGTGATATTGAATGTTTCAATGGCTTCTTCCTATCGAAAAGAATATTGAGTGGGCTTTTATTCAACAATAGTATACATACATTATCATTTTCTTCATTCTTCTTTTCAGCCTGAGCATTTTGTTTTTCCAATCTTCTACGTTTAGCCTATGCAAAAGATCAGGACCAGAACACTTTTTCTTTGGTTTACCTCTTCTTCTTGTTGACGTGCCTTTTTCTATGGACTGGTGAGATCATAGTAGAGTGGTTGTTTCTTACCTCTCTTTCTTTTTCTTGTCGTTCTTGTTCTTTACGTTGATATTCTTCTTGGCGAATACGTTCAAGTTCTGCTCTACTGACATATTTCAGCTTTTTATCAGAGCCTTGTTCTTTTTCAACGGTCTCTAATATCTTGCGCTTCTTTGATACTTCTTCTTGGATAATACTATCTAAAAAACTCATTGTTTGGAAAAGAAAGATATAGAAAATTTTATAAAAAATGGATCCAATCAAATATCATCTCGGTATTCGATATTCCGAATTGAAGTGTCATGATATAGGCTCCCTAAAAAAAAAAAAAAGACTTGCATATTAAACCTTAAAAAAAACGCCTTATATAAATAAGAAGAGAGAATGTATTTATTATTATTATTATGTACACAGAAGGTTAGATATATATATATATATATCAAGGGTATATAAGTCAATAAATAAAAGTGAAATTAAATCATAGCACCATCAATTTCATAGGTATCAATAATCTTTCGGTTACTATCTCGTACACGCACCATCCAATTGCCGTTGGGCAGTTTAATATAAAAGTTGGAGTATCCTTGTTGACCATCATAATGACGAGAGGATAAAACTGTCTCTTCAGTCATACTTGTAGGTGTTTTTAATTCAGATTCTGTGCTTGAATTTGTCATGGAACGCTGGAGGTTATGTGGGATCATCACTGTTAATTCAGGCTTCTTTCGAAACATGCTGATTTTACGACCGATCAGACTTGGTCTATGTAATAAAGTGGAAAAAGACAATCGACGCTTTCTTTGTTCTTGGTCAGGTAAGAAGTGATGATAACTAAATTGATCGTTGTCATGTTGATAAAAGTCTGTCATGATAAAAATATGAAAAAAAAGAGATGAAGATAAAGAAAAAAATTTTTTTAGTGTTGTAAATTTATATAAAAATTGCGCGCAACTAAGGAGTAAAAAAAAAAAAAAAAGAACGGCGATTCAGGGTGCTGCGGAAAAATAGGCAAACGGTTTTCCCGTAGCTTTGCTTTCATCACCATGATCCATTGTTTTTACTATATTAAGCACCGGTCCGAGAAATCCTTGATACACACACTCACACAAAAAATAATAATCAATGGCGCAGTTCAATTGCCTTTTTGGAATCATCAATCAAAGGAAGCCTATATTTGGATATGTTTGACAACATCTCTCTCTGATTTGCATGGCCACAATTAGGGGCGTTTGAATTTGTACAACCACTATACGGTTGCTAAGCAACGTTGTTTAGTAACAAAGACAAAGTATCATACTTTTCTACTTTTTTTATTACATGTCAAGAGGAGAGTATATATATTTACATGGCGATACGAACAGATTTTTTCTTCTTTTCAGGTACCTGTGGGGGAGTATATGTACTGCATGTGCATTCAGATGAATTGTTGTTGGTATCATGACAAACACAATAATTGCGTGTATTAGTATTCAACAAATCATCAATGGAACTATTTAAATCTTCTTCTTCTTCGGGTAAGGGGGATTCAACGAAACTAAAGACATCACTCTCATCATCATCCTCTTCTTCTTCTTCTTCCTCTTCCTCTTCCTCTTCCTCTTCCTCTTCCTCTTCCTCTTCTTCCTCTTCTTCTTCACTATCTTGAACCCATTCAATAAATCGAGTCGTCACTTTACGAATCTTTTGAGAAATTTGATGATCAAAAGAAGATGCCTGCCACCAAGAAATCAAAGCATCATCATCAATCACATGATATTTATAAAGCATCAACACCAGTCGATCAAAATGATCAGCAATCGCTAGTCCAAAAGGCACTATCTGTAATAATTGTTCAATATGGTCCAAGAGTTGTCTTTGGGCTTGATCATCTGTTGTATAATACTGAAGAATAGATTCCCAGAATTCAACAATGCCTGCTTGAATCTTGCTTGTAAATACTCTGGGAATGGACATGGGTTGAGATGTCTTGTTGTTGTTGGTAATCAAAGACCCCATCCAAGTCACAAAGGCATCTGCTAAACAGGTAGTAATTGTATCTGAACTTGGTTCGTATTTACAGATCAGATCATCAAATTCTAATCGAACTCTAGCACTGGATAATCGAGACAGCATAGCTTGTTGAATATAAGAACTGGCTACATTTTCGAATGGTTCTTCCTCTTCCTCCTCCTCTTCTTCTTCTTCGTCACTTTGTTGAGAGAAATAATGAGGATTCGAATCGTCCAAGTATCGTTTATGAAAGTAATCATCAATATGTTCATCTTCTGTCTTGAGTTCATCCATTTTAATGTCTACTTCAGGCAAAGCCGATTCATGAGCCACAGGTTGGCACGATAATTCACCTTCATCATCGTCAAATTCAAAGCACCCAAACCCATTCTTTTCATACGCAGTATCATAACTGGTATTTCTAGACTTGAGTTGTTCAATTTGTTTCTTTAAACGAGCAATTTCATCGTCACGATCCATGACATCGATTTCTAGTTGTGCATTTTTGTCTAAATATTCTTCATAAAAGCGTCTATGAGAAGCGTCTGTGTCTTGACGAGCCAAGGTAATATCACGTAAATCGTTTTTTAAAAGAGAAACACTGTTTTTCAATGCTGTGTTTTCACCACGTAAACGATGAATTTCACGCAACAATAAGTGAGTGGATCTTTTTTTGGTGGATTTTGGTTCAGGAGAATCTGAGCGTGATGAACAAGTAGATTCTAGACTAGAAGTATCCTCGGCTCTTTTTCTACGGTATGATTCCCAGGGAGATAAAAAAGATCGCTTTTGATTGTTTGCGTCTATAAAATATAAGTGCATGCACATCTTTATTTTATCGCTTACTTGGCATGCAATTGCCTGCAGATATTCTATAGACAGCAGCAGCAATACAAATAGGTACAGTTCTAGGTGATGAATTTTGCAAGTAATATTCCATATCAACAGGGTCAATCAAGTCAATCATGTTGTGAAAATCGTTTCTTAAATTCATGGTTGAATTAGAACAAAATAAGACAATGCATAGTTATTTCAAAGAAAAAAAAAAAAAAGAAAAGAGAAATTATTATTCGGGATTTTTGTTTCAAAAATAAAGAGTGAGTCATTTTCTTGTTATGGGCCATGATGATTGGTTCATTTCTGCTAGGGGGGATGTACAAATGAAGTCATGCATGAAATCATGATTCTCTTTTTTTTTTTCTTCTTTTTCTCTTGAATGAATAAAGAGACTATAATAGCAAAAGTACATGATGATTGGGAGCAACTCTTAAAGGCAATGGCTTGTTCGACTCAAAAGACAGCTACCTTATTTACTCAAGTTGATACACATTCAAGAAATACAAAGAACAATCTGGAAAAGACATTTGTATTACTTGATAGTTTATTACAAAAGTAAAAATTATATCATTTTTAATCATCATCATTATTAAGCTTTTCTAGAAATCAACAGATTCTTGCTTCAAATCATTTAAATGAAATACAAGCCTCTTTAGATTTAACTTGTGTGGCCAAGCATCATTGGTCTCATTAATTTTATTTTTTTTATTTTTGTTTTTATTTAAGAAATATGCCCATCATTGAGATTGGATCGCACGAAACTTTTCAAAAGGTCATTCAACACAATAAGCTGATTGTCGTTGACTTTTATGCTGTCTGGTGTGGCCCTTGCAAGGCCATTGCACCAAGAATGGAGAGCTTTGCAGCTACTTATTCAGACGTCGTATTTCTCAAGGTTGACGTCGATACTCTCAAGGAAACAGCAGCTCAATATCAAATCACGGCTATGCCTACCATTTTATTCTTTAAACAAGGCCAAAAATTAGGTCAAGTTGTAGGGGCCAATATCAAAGAAATTCAAGATAAAATCGAACAACTACGTTAATCTTTTTATTATTTAAATAAAGCATCTTTCAAAACATGTAAAGACAGAGCTTGAACTTGTTCCATATTTGCATCATCGAAACAAAGTGAATTTAAATCAAGCGAAAAAGTATAGGTTTAAGAAGTTTGAGCAAAGAACATTTGACATGTTCTCCAGGAACCATCTGTCACTTGAATCCTCCCAAGATTAGATAGATCGATGCCACCTTCTCTTTTGTACAGACTGCCCTTTCATTTGATTTCAGGGTACTTGTAGTAACCCTTGGGATAACTGCCTAGGTATTTGATCATCAACGTTTCTTTGATACCATCGTATTTGTGCTTTTGCAAATCTTGGTGATACATGGCTGCAATAGTCCAGATATCTTGGGTCAATAGTTGCTGAGTATCCCATATACTATCGTGAATACCAATAAAGTTACCTATACGATTGGGAGATAAGGGCGGATGACAGAAACCACGGGTATTGATAGATGTATAGAATTTAGTGCATGCTTGAGGGTATAGATGAGCCCAGACAAGGAATTTAGCAGCCACCAAGACGGCATGGGCAGAAATACCACGCTTCTTTTATCACTAGTTTCCAAATCGTTTAAGACACATGGACCAATAAGACACAACTATCATGCTTTTGACCAGGAACAGCGAGAGCTTCACCTTTCCAGCTTTTGTAACGAATAGGATTGATCAAACGAGCAAGGCAAGTAGGCAGTACGCTAGGCAATAAGTCTGTATAGGCTTTTGGTAACACATCACGAATAAATGAGACGGAAGATGCACCTGATTTTTCATAAGGAGGTGGAACTCGTTGATTTGTGTTGATCTTGACAATGTATTTACTGCTGTCAGTATGACTATCGTTTTTTAATGCCTTCAAGAATTCTTTCCAAATGACAGTTAAACTCATACCATCAGCTACTACATGAGACACGACAAAACTAACAATGCAACTGGTGGTAGATTGAGGCACAACATGCAATCGCCACAGGGGCAAGAGCGGATCAGTTTCGATGTCTTGATTATCAAAGTATTGAATGGAAACAAGTTCTTGAACAATTTGATCCATCTTTTTCTCTTGTGGTTGTGTAATAAGGACTATTTTTGATAGATCGGCATGCGATAATAGTACAAAGTGAGCATGTTTGGTCTTCTTGTCTCTAATAGTGACTAAGAGATTAGGATGAGCATCAAGTAAGGTTCGAAGTGCAGGCTGAAAAGTATTGAGATGAAAGTGTGCGGGATATCCTTCAACAGCAAGATGATCTAGCAAGACAGGGAGCTTGATACTACCATAGCAATTGAGCAGATTGCAGGCCAATTGGTACTTTTCTAATAAACCCAAGTTTCTTTCTATTGTTATTGTTACTGACACCATATTGGATGATGATGAAAGAGAATACAAGTATGGCTTTATGTAAGCCTTCTTTGAGTTTTGTAAACGTTATTTTTCTATATCAAGCATACAACATGTAAAAACTATAACATTTGTTTTGGCATACTTGGCACTTTCTCAAATAATCATTCATTTGCTAAATAAGGCCTCCATCATCTAAGCCTTATTATATAAACACGAAAAGGATTTCATTTTCTTGTATTAAAAAAAATGTAGAGAAGTTACTATCAAATGCCACTCATGGCCTATAGGCTAAAATGGAATTAGCGAATCGACTCAGTTCTGTCTTTGGTTTCAAGAATTGGAAGACCCTCCACTTTTCTTTTATTTTATGAAAAAAAAAGCGTAAATTAGGGTCCTTTCAACCATTTACATTATTTGAATAGGCGTATTGGTCAAGTTTTTTCGAGTCACACGTAGTTAAATTGAAGCCGAATTGTGGGACTTATTGACGTAAATGTTTCAGGGTGTGTTTGACCATTGATAAATAGATTGAAGTAAGACCAACATTTTCTCTTGATTGTCATTTTGAATATCTAGAGACTTGAGTGCATGCACAGAACAACCTGTCAAGGCTTACCTTGCACAGTACACTGATTTTTTTGAATGATATTTTCAGAATACAAGAATTCAAAAGCAAGTGTCAAACTGTCTGTCATTGATCTGCCAAGAGTCGCTTGTTTCAGTTGCTTGTTACTTAATTCTTCTAGCAGATCTATTAATACATCACTTTGGCGGAGCTCCTTCAAGTCACTTATACTTGTCGAATGAAACCACTGGGATGATGATGAAAATCTATACACTCTATTTTTTTTTTATACCTGTGAAAAATTTTCATTCTCAGAATCTCCATGGTGGCTCTCAAATCCAGAATCTTGCTGAAGCAATGAGTTGTCATCCATAAGAGGACTTTGAATCGTAGGCGTACTTTTCTGAGAAAGCAAAATTGAAGGTGGTCTAGGCCTCATACGGCGAGCAACACCTAAAGAAACAGTAGGAATGACACTTGAACTAAGCACAGGTGCATTAAAATCTCTTGAGATAGTTGCTTTCATTAAATTTGTTATCCATTGTCTCATGCTGGTGTCTAGATCTGTATAGAAATAAAACGTTCTTTCTCCTGTATGTTGTGCTTTGAATGAATATTTGCCAGGTTGAATAGTTTCATCTGGTATAACACGATAGCCTCTGAGATTAATAATGCCCTTCATGCGTACATCCTAACAATAAAACATGAAATCACACTTTTCTTTATAAGATATGTGCTTTACCTCTGGACTTTTGAAATAAAACAAGTTGGGCCCTTTCAAAACAAACCATCGTTTATTCCATTTTTTATATCGACAACCTTGTTTAAAGAGCCAACCTTCCATATCAGGTGTCATATCAATCATTTCGTCTGAATGGTTACACTCGTCCAATGACATTATCTGAGGTTTCTGTAAAACTAATTCGATTCTTCTATCAAAGATGAATTAGTACATGTTACTAGCGCATTTTGGCTTAGGTTTACTTTAGATCTGCCTAGAAAACAAAGAAAAGGATCAATAATGAAAAAACAACAGCAACAATAAAATATAATTTACTTGAGGAGAATCGAATGAATTATTAGTATTGTTATTTTGACTATGCATTTCTTGAGTGATATTTGGATTCGTTTGTTGATGGAAAAGATGGGAGTTTTCTGTAATATGTTGAGGTGGTTGATAACCGCATTCTTTTCGCAACATCGTGAGTGCTGTGTGAAGTTTAAATCGTTTACCAAACGTAGGCACATTTAATTCTTTTAAAGCGTTCATGTCTAATGCTAGTAAAATATCTCCCGTGATCTCTTGATCTAACGAACCATGTTAAATTTGACAAAAAGGGGATACTTTTTTTTCTGGCCTTACTTTTGAAATTTGCTGCTATACTTCCAAATCCCATTTCGTGTAACCAGATCTCCACTTGGTCCATATCCCATTCTTCGGGCGGGGTAAATCTTAACTTTGGCAAAAGTAACGTGTGAATGGCAGATTGTCGTTGTGTATGACTTGATGCGCTACTGTTGGTAGAAGAAACAGGTCTGGAAGGATTCTTTCTTATCGTATCTGAAGGAAATGGGTCTTCAAAAGTAATGTAACTCATTGGAAATATGCCTACTTGATCTCGTATGTTTTGACCCTTATTTTTCTGTACATTAGCCTTCGCCCCTCTCCTTTGTGTATATTATGCGAATTTTCATAGTTTACCTTCCACCATCCATCATCAAAACCATCGTCTTTTTGAAGTACAATAATAGCTTCGCCCATTAAAAAATCAAGCTCATCTTCGTTTTCTGCTTTAAAATCATGAATTGCATAGACAACTTCTAGACTTGTCATTAATAGTGAAAGAGAGAGAAAGAAAAGAAAGAGAGAGAAAGAAAAGAAAGAGAAAAAACAAAAGAAAAAGAGAAAATCAAATAGAAATAGTTAGAAAGGTTAAGGAGAATTCATAGTATAGATGAAAAGGAGATCATAAAAAAGTAGCTTTTCTTTCTCTTTCAAAGATCATGTCCTATGCCTCAATTCATATACTGTAGATGTGCTCTAATTACTTTGTATAGTTATTGGGTTCCTGTAAAATTATGAAACAAAGTAATCTTTTTTACCCACTCATGAGTGATAAGTTTCTCATGACAATTAGTTACCATGTTTCAATTTACTTTATCGCTTAAAAGATCAACGCATGTTTCAACCTTGCTTTTCTTTTCTTTTCTTTTTTTGCGAATATCAGGTCCATATAATACATTTTATTGTTATTTGAATGTAAATTGTGCATACAGTTATACATTCAAGAAAAAAAAAAAAGAAACTTCAAATTAGGGTTTTTCCATTTGCCCCTCTTCGAAAGGCACCAAATCAAGTAATGTTTTAATTCGCAGAGTTTAAAGATAATTGCCCTATGCGTAGCATATCTAACAAATGGGAACATTGATCAGTAAAATCTAAGACATATCCTATTACCGGCATTAAGCCAAGAAACGACTCCAGTCTAGAATCTTTCAGAGGTACCCAGCTCACTTTTAAAAAAAATTTTCTAGGGACAACTCTAATGGCTAAAGAACTTGACGTATCAACATTGAATGAAATCCAAAATGACTGTGTCGTTCCTTGAATTATTTGGTAATGTTGTTTCAGATGTCAATGTATATAAAATGGCAACATTTGAATCGAACAAAGTCTTCATTATTCTCTTTTCTTTTTATATACACACCTCTACTTTATAATATGGTCAAGTTCGTCACTCTTCTCGCTGCTCTTGCTGGCATGAGCGCTTCTGTTATGGCTGCCCCTACAAGCGGTACTAATGCCGGTGTTACTATCACTGTCAAGAACAGCTGTAGTAAGAGTATTCAAGTTAACCAATTGACCAACGACGCTTCTGACCAAAAGGCTACTTCTTTGGCTGCTGGCAGCTCTACTCAAATCAATGTTCCTTCCAACTGGGGTGGCAGAATCTGGGCTAGAGAAGGCTGTTCTGGTAGTTCTGACTGCAATCCTGGTGCTCCCGCCTCTCTTGCTGAACTTCTCTTCAAGGGTGCTGCTGGTAAAGACTACTACGACGTCTCCTTTGTCGACGGTTACAACTTGCCCATTTCTATCTCTCCTAACAGTGGTAAAGCTGATGGTTACGAATGTGGTGTTCCTGCCTGTAGCAGCTTGCCCGACTGTCCCTCTGAACTCCAAGACAAAGATTCTAATGGTAATGTCATTGGCTGCAAGTCTGCTTGTGCTGCTTTTGGTACTGGTGAATACTGCTGTACTGGTGACGCTTCTGAACGTGGCAAGTGTGCTGCTAGCAAGTACTCTATTCCTGTCAAGGAATCTTGTCCTGATGTCTACACTTATGCTTATGATGACAGCACTTCCATGTTTTCCTGCTCTTCTAGCGGCTACACTGTCACTTTCTGTTAATTTCTTTCCTTTTTACGCTCTCCGTGTATCATCTTGATGATGATGCACTTATACATATATTTACATTTAGACAAAAAGTATGAAGGTTGATCTTTTATACATTTTTAGCTTTGTAATTATCCTTATAGACTCTTTAGAATTAGAATATTCATTTTGATAATGAAAATAAACATAGACATAAAAGATAATAGCGAGCCTTTTTTTCTTTTGATTTACTTTGCATTCCACATATATTGAAATCAACTGTCAAAAATTGAGTTCATTCTTCAATACATTTTTTTTCTTCTTTATTTTCTTAACAAGATGAAGAAAGACATAGAAGAAGCAACCATATCAACCACATCCATAAGACAACCTCATTCAGGAACAAAAGGTTTACGGTACTTTTCATTCGGACTTAAAATAGTTGGTATCATTTTTATTATTGGTGTTGTCATTGTTTGTGCTTTCTTACCAAACTATATTCAAAATATGAATACTTCTGAAAACAACCCAACAGACCCTACACATGCTAAATTACCAGAAAATGGAGAGAATAGTTGACATGCATTACTTGAAGTTGATTTTTTTTTTGAGAGGTAGTGTAGTAAATAAAGTAATACATGAATGACTTGACTGATTTCCTTTTTATTACGGCTATACTTTGCCTTTTATTCAAGAATATTTGGGACATCTCTTGAAAATAAAAGAAATTTCAGAAAGAGATGGTTTTTAGAGCTGAAATGATACAGAAAACAAGAGAGAACGAGACGAAATCTTGAAAGAGTTTCGCAAAAAAAAAAAAAAGAGAGAAATAATACGTAAAGAGAGTCTTTTCGTAAACAAAATATGCACCTACATTGAATAGTGACAAATGGATAAGAAAAGAGAGACAGATTTAGCATATTACTAAGGTACTCAAATGACTTATGTTCTACAGGTAATAAAAAGAAACAAATGATAGAAATTGAAATGTCAATTAGTGTATCCTACTTGACTGAAAAAAAAAGTAAAAAATAACTGTAACGGTGAAATTCTAAGGTTAAGCGAAATAAGGTTATAGAAAAAGAATCTCTAATGACTAGGATTAGTGAAGCATATGATAGCTTGTATTTGAGTGATTCCAAAGGCTTTGATAAATGCTTAAACAAAGAGAGATTGCGAAGAGTTTTTTTTTTGTAGGCTGTTTGTGCAGTCTGGGTCTATTTTGTGCAGGCTACAATTCGTTTGTGCCAATATGGCTTTATTTTGTGTGGGCTGTTTTTTTTTCTTGTTGCCATCTTTTCCTGTAAAACACTTTTCCTACTATGATAGGAATTGCAGTTGTTTCGATTCTAATCATCTTTTAAACCGAATCGCCTCAACTGCACATTGGGAAAAATCTTGGCAGTAAAAGGGACAATATTCGAAGCAAAGCGACCAATTTAAAGGCTAGAGCAATTGGCCGTTTCTATACACGCAACTTTGATAAAAACCGCTAATCTTGGCAGTAAAGACCGGTTTCGCAAAAGTTTAGAATTTATTCTTTTATGCTTCTCATTGGACATTATTGGTAGCATCATTGTATATTAATGGGTTATAAACGTCTCTTTTGTTATTATATATACATGCATTACATAATATATTTTATACACTTCTACGGTTGGTGACATGAATCCAATCATACAGAACTATACTCATCACTAGAAGCATTCTTGAAAGACGATCACAAAAGAGAAAGACTGAAAAGATATATATCCAATACACACAAAAAAAGAACTGGAAGGGGAAGTATAACTGACATCGCCAGTGAAAAAAAAGTCAAGGAGAGACAGCAGAAGAAGGCGGTAAGTAATTTAGTATATACAAGAAACTTGCAGCCATATAAAAGAAAGAAGAATTAAAGTCGAATGTAAATAATAAATTACTGTTTCATTGCTCAATTCATTCTGTTCAGTAAGTGCTTAGACAAGCTGGGTGATGTGCAAATAAATCATTCGGCTACGTATTCTTTTTTTTTTTTTTTATCTGAGGGCTAGCTGAATTGACATTGAAATAAATAAAAGGCTTGGTAACTGAGTTGCTCGCCAAAGCAAAGATGGCTTGTACGGAATAAAAAAAGTATCAATGGGTACACAAAAAATATCAAATTCCTTGTGCATCATTCCCTTTCAAACATGTTTGTAGACCGAATAGAGAGGGGGATGGTTCATATAACTGTGAATAGAGAAGAGGTAGTCCTAAAAAAATATCAAATGCATAAATTTATTAATGGCGAACACTCTGTCCACTCCAAAGAAAAGTATTTTGAGAATATAGCTGCTATTGGCTTTATAGTATCTCTATTCTTTTTATGTTGTCCTATAATTTTCTTTCTTAACACAAGTAAATCATTTATGTTTAGATAAGCTTGATAAATTACTGGTTTTTTCATGTGATAAATAATAAAGAACCCTGTTTATTGTGTGAAGTGTAGTCAATTGATAAAACATCTTTATAAATAAACAATTTTTCCTTTTTCCTTTCTCTCTTCTTTTCCATAAAATGACTATAATTACTTTCTCTCCTTTAAGAATCTGTATACTTATACAAAAGTGGTTGCTTTTGGTGTAGATGGAGTGTTCTCTAGCCATTTCCTCTCTACTTAGTACTATGCGAACATGTCCGATAGATGATGGTCCCTAAAAAAAGGGTTGGTGCATAAGAAGTCTGAAAAAAAATACACTTTATTTTAGTAAGTGACTACAGTTGTCTGCTTTGCTCCCAAGATTAGTGGAAACAGCAAGGTCAAAATTTTAACTTGGACTAAATGAACAAGATTGGCTTCTGTATTGGTCGTTTCTCTTACAACCGAAGATTAATTAGTCCTTTACCTCCTAATCTTGGCAGTATGAGCCAATATTATTAGTGCTTTATGAATAAGCTTATCTGTTCAGGCCAAGGTTTTCGCCAATGTGAACATGTCACTTTTTTAGTCCTATTCACCATGTAATTCTAGACTTGAAAGACAAAGTGACATTGAAAGCCCTTTTCAATGAAGAAGAACTTGCTGAGATCAAGACGGGGCATTCTTCGCTTGCAAGTCCACTACCTAGCCAAATTGCTGTTTTATTGGACAACATCAAGGCTGCAGGCACCTTTGACGCAATGTGAGAGGTAATCGAGGCAACAAAAGCAAATCCGAAAAAGAGCCTAGAATTGTTTTGGGCGAAAGAAGCCTTCAAATCCTGTTTACTCAAATTTGCTGTGAACGACATTTTGGATGCTGTCGACTTTTCAGAAAGAGATTTCATGAGCCAAATTTGAACTTTTGTTGGGTCTCTCTCTATCGGAACTTTGTACCGCACCCACCAATAGGTATTGCTATGTTTTTGCATTCCATGTTGAGCTAACAACCATTGTGTTTAACGGAGAAATTGAGAACATTGCTTCTGCTGTTGTCATTAACGACAGTAGAACAATCGCTAGTTCAGAGGCGATGAAGTCTTTGTCAACTGGAATGGTATTAGATTGGTCATTTTGATATTTGGGTAAAGAGCTTGGTGGTGTTGAAGTCGCTACTGAAAAGAAAATCGATTTAACAAAGGTATTGAACGAAGCTAATGTTAAGCTTCCTCTTTTATTGGCTGCCCAACTTCAACGGTTGGGCAATTCAGGCGATTTATGCAACAGCAACCTCATTCTTTTTATTTATTGTGAATTGTCTTGTGGTATTTTAGGGCTGCAAATTCAGGTCATGGTCCTTGACTCGCCTTCTGGAGGCCTTATAATATTGAAGAAGACAAGGTCTCTCCCCTTCCCACAGCATATCCAACAAGCACATGCTTGCTTGGTACCTTTGTTGGCTGTACTGTATAACTGCAGAGTGCTGCTGAATGCCACTGCTTCAAAAATCAATCATCCTCCACAAACTATAGAACTTTTCTTTATTACTGTTATTGTATTGTTGCTTCTAATTGTTGCTATTTGTCTTTCGTGACCTAAATGGCATGGGTTTTTGCTAAAAGTGAGAGAGTGCTTATCTAGTTGGAGAACAGCATATCAAACAGAACTTTAACTCATAAAATCAATGCATTGGATGTATCTCCACAACTGTACTTCCCAACACTTTACTATAGGTGAACCAAACCATGACATAGGAATAGTGCATGAAATAAAGAGGTCGAGCTAAACTGTCTATCAATTTCAAATTAGGCTACAAAACCTTGGAGCAATTAGCTATTTTTTGTTTTTGTTGAATGTTTCAACAAGAAAAAGTTTGAGGTTCAGTTGGCGTTCCGGGTTTGACTTCGTAAAGAAGGACCCCTCGAGCCTTGTGGAAAGACACGGACATTGTCTGCCTCTCCTCCAACAAAGAAAGATGAGTATAAATCTGTATTCGGAATAAATAAAAGCATATGCCACAATTTTTGTTGCTGAAGTGATACTGTGAGCATCCAATAGAAATGTAGATTCGGTTATGTTTGATGGCGTAGATTCAATCGACATCATTTCTGAAATGGCTGTGAATGACAAAATCTTTTCAAAGCAGACATTTATTTTGACTTCTGGTCAATTACTTTCGAGTAAACGACAATATCCATAAGCTTGACTGTACTCATCGTTTTTAGAAAAAAGAAGTGATAAAGTTGAGCTTAAGACTAAAAAGCGCAAATAAGACATTGATTTTGCCTATAGCCAAAAGGAGATTCCATCATTCATTTTTTCGAAAACGCCAAACTTTATAGGTTTGACTGCAAAATCTAATATTTCATAGACTTAAAGAGTATTTCGTACCAGTCAAAGTGGCTTATAAATTGCGATTTTTATAAAAATAAAAGCACAAAAAATGTACACTATGGCGAAGAAAGTTACTTTAAATATTTTCTTAAGACTTCTATATCATTTCCTTCTTTTCAGCATTTTTTTTGAAGCCATCTATCCTACATGTTTTGATCCATTTTTCTCTGGAAGATATGTATGACAAGCAGTTTTAAAGCCCAGGCTTACAGTGAAAAATAATAGAGCTTTTACCAGCCAAAAACCGCTTTTTTAAGTTATAGCCACCATAAGCATATTTGAAAGTGATCTCTTTTGTTTATAACGATATTGATAAATAGGGGATATACAACTTGCTTGGATACATGTTGGTTTGATTTATAAATATTTAGGTCTAGTCTCATTTTGCATACAACAAAAGGTCAACCTGTACAAATACAATAAATGACTCTAGTTGCACTGATCATCAGAAGATAAACAATGACATGAAATGTAGCCATTGTTACTGATGATGGCTTGTTAAAAGTGATTTCAGTCACAGAAAAAAATGGTACAGCTGCATAAGTTTCTCTAATGGACCAATCTGATAGCACCAAAGTGCACACGCCTTCCTCCTTCTCGCATGTCTATTAAAACCCCGAGCAACGCTGATTTCAGCCCTACTTGTTCTTGGTATCTTTCTTTTCTCTTTTGTTTAGATTACACTAGAGAATGAAGTTTTCTCATCAAATTCAGTTTAATGCGGTACCTGACTGGGCCGACTATTATCTTCCGTAAGATAAACATAGTTTAACAATAATAAAAAGACTAAACAAAACAAAAACAGGTATTCCAACCTCAAAAAACTAATTTATTCTATTGAAAAAGAGCGAATAGCTAGTAAAGGAGGGCGCGCTTCTTATGATATTGAACATGGTGGAGAGGCTAGTGAAAATACGGCTCTTATCAGTGACAATCCTGTAGAAGTAGAAAACCAACAGTTTGTAAACGCACTCAACAAGTCTCTTGACAAGATTGTCAAGTTTTATTCTAAAAAGGAAACAGAGCTCTATGATGAAATGAATGAGCTCTTGACAAGGTTTGAAAGCCTCGATCACATTGAAACAAGTGCTCCATCACATACTCGCCGCGTCAGTGGTCAGAGTGACCATTTTCAAGAACAGGAATATGGAAGGATAAGAAGTAACACGAATCAATTACCACGAAGAGAGTCTAATGTGGAAGGTGATAGTTTTTTACCTCCTAACATTATCTCCAAAAACGTCTCAGACAGTGACCCTGCGCAAACTGAAGTATCTCAATTACAATCTTGGCCTAGAGACGTCATATATGATATGTTCGAATTAAAAAAACAAACAGTCGATCTCTTTGTGCTCTTGTCTGAACTCAAGTCATTTGTTGCACTCAATCTCACTGCCTTTGCCAAAATCCTAAAGAAATATGACAAGATTACAAACAATAACCTCAAGCGCTATTATACATCCACTTACGTATCAAAGGCTTATCCTTTTCAAACAGTTACCAAAGCTAGATTAAATGAACGCATACAACAAGCAGAAAGAGCCTATGCATTTTTGGCTACAGGAAATGATTTGGATCAAGCCATTGAGGAGCTCAAGGCACATTTAAGAGAGCATATTGTTTGGGAGCGTAACACTGTTTGGAGAGATATGATAGGACAAGAAAGAAGAACTCAAACTGTTGGTCTAGGCAACGCAAAGCCTGCATCAGTGCATACTCCTTTTGGCACTATCAGTATAACGCGTGACCAAATCATGAGCTACTTGTATATGGTCCTTTGTATTGTGATATTTATTGTCCTGTTGAGGACTGAACTATTTGATACGATTGAACAGAATCGCTGCCTGGCTATTCTTGTTTTTGCTAGTATGTTATGGGCTGGTGAAGTAAGTAATGAAAGGCGGAAGAGTAGAGTTTGTTTTAACGAGGAGAAATATAGGTGATGCCTTTGTTTGTCACTGCGCTTCTTGTTCCATTTTTGATCATTACATTACGTGTCATGCGCTCTGATGATGGCCATTTTACTCGCCTTGGTGCATCTGATGCAACAAAGCGAGTGTTTGGTGCCATGTTCTCTCCTGTCATCATGTTATTGCTAGGAGGCTTTGCTATCGCTGGTGCCTTGAGCAAGTTTGGTATTGCTAAATCAATGGCTACTTTTGTGCTATCAAAAGCAGGCACTCGTCCTAACCGTGTTCTCATTGTAAACATGATGGTAGCTACTGTTGCAAGTATGTGGATCAGTAATGTTGCTGCTCCTGTTCTTTGCTTCTCTTTGATCCAGGTTTGTCTTGTTATACAAAGAGTATAGTCATTTATGTCAATTGAATAGCCCATTTTACGTACGTTACCTGTGGATTCAACATTTGGTCCTTGTCTGATCATTGGTATTGCACTTGCATCTAATTTAGGCGGTATGGCCTCCCCTATCTCTTCACCTCAAAACATCATTGCTATTCAAAACATGGATCCTGCACCTTCCTGGGCTGAATGGTTTATTATTTCTATTCCTCTCTGTATTATTGGTAATCTGATTATTTGGCTCTGGCTACTTTATAACTATGATCCTGAGAAGCATACACCTCAAATCCATACCATTCGTGCTAGTTCTGATCCTATTACTGGAACTCAAGTCTTTGTTGTCATTGTCACTTTGATCACTATTATTCTGTGGTGTTTAGCACACTCATATGAACATATCTTTGGTGATATGGGTGTCATTGCTATTTTACCCTTGATTGCTTTCTTTGGTACAGGCCTTTTGACAAAGGATGACTTTAACAACTTTTTATGGAATGTCATCATATTAGCTATGGGTGGTATTGCTCTAGGCAAAGCAGTAGAGAGTTCTGGTTTACTCAAGACAATTGCTTCAGAAATAGAAACTTTAGTACAGGGGTTCTCTGCTTTTGAAGTGTTATTTGTCTTTAGTTGCTTAGTGTTGGTGATTGCTACATTTATTAGTCATACAGTGGCAGCCTTGATTGTATTACCCATTGTTGCTGAAGTAGGTTCTCAACTTGCTGATCCTCAACCTAGAATGCTTGTGATGGTAGTTATATATATATTTTTTTCCTGACAAAACCATTGATTTTCTTATTTAGGGTACTGCTTTTGTTTGTTCTGCTGCAATGGGTCTACCTGTATCTGGCTTCCCAAATATGAATGCTATCTCCCAAGAAAACGAACTTGGAAAACCATATCTATCAACTAAAGACTTTTTAATCAATGGTGTGCCATCTAGTGTGTTTGCCATGCTATGTATCGCAACTATTGGTTATGGTTTGATGGTACTTATTGGGTTCTAGATCAAATTTCTTTAGAATAAAATATACTATTTATTTAGGAAGCAATCTCTTCCAAAAAAGTTTTTTTTTTTTTTTTTTTTTTTTTTTTTTTTTTTTTTTTTGCGTATGTATCGCTTTCGTTAAATTACGGAAAGAACATTGTGAGATAGATAGATATTTATTGAAAAAGTATACAGATCTTCTTAATGCATTGATTTTAGAAACAATAAGACAAAACTCATCAAAAGTACAGGCAAACAAACGGGAGTGCATGGCTATACAAAGGTATTATAAAGCCTACGTACACATGCATAAATGATCTAAATACCTACAAACCATGTTCAATAACACCCACGATACCTTTTGAAGTTGATTTGGAACAAAAAAAAAATGATTTGTGAAAAATGGCCAAAATATGCCTTTCGACCAAAGGGTACTATTCGTAAAAATCTTTATTTTGACAATACTCAATCTTCTATTTGACGCTACAAGGTGAAAAATAAAGCTATCAACAAGCGTAAGCACTCAAAATGTGCACAAAGTGCTCTAGTCTTTGATAAATATGTTTTCTTAATCACTATAGTATAAGAATCGTAAAATAGAAACAAAAAACATCGCAAAAATTTTCGTATATTTACTAGATATTTTAGCAGCAAATTTGCTGTTCCCTTTACATCAGTTGAATTAAAAAGCAAATATCTACAACTTTTGTTACTGCACCAAAGCCAGGTAATTGCGTCTTTATGCAGTTCTCAGCAAAAACCCCATTTTTTTTTAATGATTTTATTTGCCGCACGTATTAGTGGTCTCGAGAGGGACCCACTAAAAGAGGTGCTCGACAATTATTTATTATAAGAGGATTAAAAGAAACAAAAAGGGTACTACAATTTCAAAAAAAAAAAAAAAAGAAATCAAGAAAAAAAAGAGCAGCTACTGCGAGAAAAGACCTCTCAAGATGAAAGGTCATTTTCAACAGCTATACGCTTAATTTGATAGCGAGTGCTATGAAGAACAGAGAGATAATGGAATGGTTGGTTCTGCATGGTATGGGTCCAATGGGCCTTCCAGATTTCAGAGAGACCGATCAAGGTTACCATGGCTACTGAAAGAGGACAGTTGGTTTGAGACCGAATCCGAGAAAAATTGAAAGATGCAAGTGCATCAGAGACTAGATCCAGAGAGGTGCCTGGCCATAGAAATTCCCTGATCAAGGCATCCCAGAACGGAAATTTTTGGGGGCAGCGAAAGAAGAAATGGTACACAGTCTCCTGATCACCACACAAAATGTAGGCAGCAGTAGGGAAGCGAGCAGGAGAAATCTTGGATAGAAATAGGCGAGTGGGAATCTTGCGAGTCAGAAATCGATACATCACATTTCTCTGCAATGTTGTGATAGGTATGCACCAAAAGTACTTCCAAGCAGCAGACGAAACTTCTTGCCGAGCAATGATATTAGACAAGGCAGCTTGTGTGATGACCTTACGGAAAGTATAGCCACCATTTTTGAGGGCAATGAAATTTTCATTGTCAAAAGGCAGTTTCAACATACACACAAAAGAAAAGAAACCAAGAGACCGCTGGATTGCAGGAATATGCACAGGATTGTATAAGTCTAATGAAGTACGAACAAGGCATTGAGCAAAGAATGGCTCCAGTTGACAATGATTTTGATTCACTGCTTGAATATATTTTCTGATACTACGACGGATATCCAGGGGAAAGGAAGAAACTGGTATTGGTGCCAAATAGTGACCCTGTGGATGGTACTCATATAGATAGGAAACTGCTACTGTGCGTAGCTTGAGAGGCAAGTCAAAGGTGTCAGATGGTAAAACAATTGAGCGTAATGGTAGTAGAAGGCATTCGATAGGGTTTGGCATGTATGAGTATTGTTTCCTAGGAATAGCATCCATCGTCTGGCAGCACATTGTGACAGTGTTACTTGCCAACTGCCTGAGTTGGCCTGGGCGAGAACGAGGAAAGAGCAGACCCAAGAGCAGATGTTCAGTCTGAAGCAAAGCACGGGTATGTGCTGCTAGAAAGTCTTGTATCAGAGAACGTTCAGCTTGAGGACACAAAAAAGGATGAAGCCAATGGTAATACAGTAATTTCTGCTGAGAAAACAAGTCAAGAATGCCAAGGCCACCATGCCACTTTGGTGCAGTCATCGTTTGCCAACTAATGCGAGGAAAGATTTGCCGGTTGACAAAAGAAGTAATGACAGTTCGAATGGTATTAAGGATTGCTTGAGTGGTAAGGATCACCCGCAAAATATACCAGCATTTAGACAATAAAAGCGAACTGGCAACTGTAGTTCTACCAACAACAGAAAGATCGCGTGAGGCATGAATATCCGCCAGTTGAGTCAGTGATCGAGTGAGGGACGAAAAAAAGTGAGCGCGCTGGTCCAAGGATTGGATAAGGGGAAAACCTAAATAGATAATGGGTTCAGCATCTGTACGGCACCATATCTTGGGAATGTCAATGGCTTGTAGAGTAGTCAGCCATTTATCATCTAGATTGTGGCCAGAGAGAGAGATTGCTCGCACTTTATGGTAGTTAATCTTGGCATTGGATGCTTTACTGTAGGCCTGCAAGTGAAACTGCATTCTGCGAAGGTCACGGATATTATGAAGAAAAACTAAAGTGTCATCAGCATAACTAAGCAATTTGATAGCAGGTAAGGTGATAGCTTGACTAAAATCATTATGCTTGAAGCGATAGCCAGAAAATTGAGTGTCATTCAATATCGACTGGAGAAGTGGCTCTAAGGCAAAATTGTATAAAATACAAGAGAGTGGGTCACCTTGTTTGAGGTCTCGGCGCTTTGGAACCAACTGCTTAGAGAGCCAACCATTGATGTTGATACAAATGGAATTATCTCTAAACAAGGTAATAGTGCTGGCAACCAGGGTCTTTGGAAAACCAAAGTGTAACAACACTTGCTTGAGATAGTCAAGGTTGACACGATCATAGGCCTTTTCTTGGTCTAAAAGAATGCCAAGATCTTTGTCTGGTCGGCGATAGTTTGTTGCTGCATTTTCTATGATCATTTGGGTGAGCAATCCATGTTCAGCAATATATCTGCCAGGCATAAAGCCTAGCTGATGTCTGTTGATAAGTGTAGCAGCTACTGTCATAATCCTGTGGTTGATTATCCGAGTGAAGATCTTGTTATCTGTAGTCACTAACTGGATAGGACGATAGTTCTCTGCCCGCGTTAGATCGCCTTTCTTAGGCAAAAGAGTCATAAGTGATAGCAGCCATGATCTTGGGAATAAAGAATGAGCTAAGGCATCATTGTATACTTGCAGAACCAGCTGCCTTAAACAAGGAACACGAAGTAGAATACCTAGAATTTCGTATGGCAAACCATCGCTACCAGGACTACTCTGACGAGGTGAGTGTCTAGTTGCTTTCGATACCTCCAGCCAAGTGATAGGACTTTCAAGGGTATATGCTTGCTCTTTAGTAAGTCGTTGGCTGTTGGTACGTTGTAAAAGCGTATTGACATCAGAGGATTGGATCTTGTCAGGACGATATAGCGCCTTATAGAAGGCAACCATCACCTTTGTTTTCCCTTCTGTATTAGTAACCAATCGTCTAGAATTGGGATCAAAGAGCTTTGGTATTGTTCGCTGTGTAGACCTATCTTGTGTAAGTTTTTTGAGAAGACCAGGAGATCGCCCACCTTTTTCTCGCCAAAATTTGCCTGCTTTGAGATGTTCTATTTCGGCAGATTCATCCTGCAAAATAGTAATCATTTTTTCAACCTTTGGCAAAAGAGATGATAAAATAGATGTATTTTTATGATCTCGTAAAATTTTGTTGCGTTTGGATTGAAGCTTTTTCAGAGCTTTGGATCGCCAGTTGTTACGCTCGATTTGGAAGGATCGAGCAAAAACTTTGACTTGTTCTTTCAATTCATCTCAAATAGTTTGAACTGAAGGGCAATCAGGATCCAAACGGTTGATGTTATCCATGTATTGCTCAATATGTGCTGTCAAACCTTTTCTATATGCAGATAGTCGAGCAAGTTTAGGATTACCTTTCCAAGGACCAGGTCCAGCTGGAGTGTGTACCAGTTGATAGTTGATAGAAAGCAAGGCATGGTCAGTCCAACTGTAGTTGACAAAATTTTGAGTCATAGAAATTACATTGTCAGCATGAGGTAGAGTGCAAAATATATAGTCAATATGTGTGCGACTACCAGTGGTACTGACAAATGTATGAAGAGGATCACTTTGAAAACAATCTTGGAATGAAGTAAGAAGTAGATCATTCCAGCACGTATCAATGTTGGATTTACGGTAAATGTCATAGTTGAAATCGCCAGCAATAATAATAGGCAAAGACGTTGACCGTAAATGTGACATTAATGGTTGATTGGAAGATAACGTGCGAAAGAATGTGGATCGACTACTACGATAAGCAGGAGCATAAATATTGAGGATATACATAAAAGGAATGGAGGGTTCAGAGGCATGAGCGATAGACGCTAAGAGAAAGCGGCCATTGGTAGAATTGATGGTGGGATGTGCTGTGATTTTGTAGTGAGATTTTAAGGAAACAATGCCACAGTGTTCTGTCCAAAGACTAGATTTAGTCTGGAACTTGAGATTGAGCTGTTTCTGTATATTAAGTGTAGATGCGTGTGTTTCTTGTAAGCATAGAATGTCATATTTAGTTGAACGTAGAAAGCGGATGAATAAGGACTGTTTGTAAGGATCTGAAGTTTTCGTAAGGCCACGACAATTAAGGGTGGCAATTTGCATAGAGCCTTTAGGCATAGATTATCTTATTGAAAGTCAGGAGAGATACCTGTTGATCCACCTGTATTATGATTAGGCACCACTCTATGTCTCTCACCGTCATGATTAAATTTAATCTTTTTACGCTCCTGGATAAACCTTTCTAAGTCCAAAGCCTCTTGGGTTGGATTATTGCTTGGAATATTTTGAAGATATTCATCATCATCCTCTCCATCGGAGTCAATGATTTCTACTTCACTATCTCCTTGCTCTTTCATTTCATGATCCATCAATTCATGCTCGACTACTGTAATATCGTTTGAAAGTGTTTGAATAGTCTCGGTTGCTATTTGACTAAGAGGAACAGTAGTCAATGCAGCAGGAGAGACAATTTGCTTATGCTTCGCACTTTGTGCCAGTTGCTCATTGGGCAGGTTGGATCCTGATCTACTAGCCTTGTCTTTTGTGATCCCAATACGCTTATTAGGAGGGTGGCCTGATCCATGACTACGACGAGGACAATCACGGCTGATATGAACACGCTCATTGCAGTTATAACAACGACGAGTGTTAATGAGTTCCATGCAATCTGCTCGACAATGGTTGGATTTTTGACAAAAACGACAAAATTGGGGCATTTCATCCCACGTAAGCAGAAGTTCACGATCAAATTCGGGCCAATCCACTACTCGACCAAGTTGCTCAGGCTCAGTCTTGTGAGGATTGTTCAGATCAACAACGATATATCCCTGGCTAAAAAATACAGCACCGTCCATATGAAATACCAGATCCAGGATTTCACCAAAATGGAAAAACGCTTTTTCATTTGCTCAACCTTAACTCGAGCAATTTTGGCGTTTTGAGGCAAGCTGCGGTAGCCTTTGATAGCCGTATTATCTTCCATCTGCAAACCGGAGTTGACCAATTTATTGTACACTTCTGAGTTGATATCCCAGCATGCTTCAATAAAGCATCTCTGCAAATACTTGCGCTCAACAAGTAAAGTGCCAAAGAAATAACACTTTTCATTTGTATTGAGTGACCCAAAAAAACTGTTTAAGGCCATTTACATAACGAATATTAGTGATATCAATCAAAACGCTATCTTTTTCTAAACCGACAAATATAAGGCGTAATGGTGCCTGAAGAAAGGGTGTTGGTACTAGCATACTTCGACTGGGAAGAACCAGAAGTGCGTGCAGATGAAGCTGTGACAGCCAATGATGACGACTGGTTAGCAGACACAATAGTTCTAGCCGCTACTTGCGACCAAGTTCTGGGTAAATTATCGTTGTTACGAAGCCCTTTGGAGGATATCATGTTGTGGGTTGGCTTGTTAGGCGAAAGAACCATAAAACCCCATTTTGATGCGGCGGCAAGAAGAATTGGAATTGCTTCCTTTTTCAATCTTCACACACTGCCTTCTGGTATGTCCTATGTTCATTTGTCCCACATTTGCATCATAGATCAGCCCTATTTCTACTTTTCCCATGTTTATTCACACTCCAAAAAACATTCAAAGTCTTCTATAGCTCCATTGCTAACAAGTTATATATGGCGTCCAGGGTAAAAGCGCTTAAATCAGGGCTTAAACATATCATTCTTTGATGCCATTGCTCGGCAACTAGAAACTGAATAGTACAATTGTTTTGATAGCTACGTGAGAATTATTCTATAATTCATAGGGACTTACAAGAGCTTTCGAATATAAAAAAGAAGTTTATCAAAAATTTCTGAATGTCAGATTGACCCCAATGTAGGTCTAATCTATTCGATATGATGCGAGACTAGTTCTGGATAATTTTAACAGAAAGAAAACGAGTTTACTGAGACGAAAAAGTTGAATCAGTCTAAGTATTGCCTTCGAATCTGCATTCAAAGTTCATTATACACTGTAACCAGTACAAAAAGAGGCCATTCTTAGTAGATACTGATTGGTAGATTAGCATTTTTTATACATTATTTGATGCGTAAAATATAAGCGAGCATATCACTTTGTAACACTTGGAAATTTTGAGGTCAAAAGGAAGAGTTTTGGACACGATAAACAATAGATATCTTGAAAGAAGCGGGTTCAATATTTAAATGTCAACCTTCTCTCTTTTTTTTGTTTATTCTTTTTTTTTTTTTTTTTTTTTTTTTTTTTTTTTTTTTTCTTGCTAGATATCACCTTTGTGGCTAAAAGTGCAGAAACCCATAGATATATCAGAAAGGCATATTAAGCAAGGCTTACAGTCTTATATTGCACATTGAGCGACGTAGGGCTAAATAGCTACTTAATACTAAATATCTACTGAAAAGGATCTCTCTTGTACTACTTACAGTGTGCAGCAAGCTTTTAATACAGATTTGATGGAAATTTTGAAATGAATTCAACCTTTTCATTTTAGCAAACCTGCTTTCTTTTTGTCAGAAGTACCCAAAAATGGTCTCATTTCATATCGGCTGGATCAGACTCACATTGGGTCAATCTGACTTTCCAACATCTCATTAAAAAGATACTTGATTCCCTTAAAAAAAAGGAATGGGGATGTTTGCTTATAAAAAATGTCAAAGCATTGGGAAACTTAGTTTAACTTTATGATGTACGATATATTAAAAGTGGCCTTTGGTGTATGTATTAGATATGGTATAAATTGCCATATACCCACAACTCCAATTTGGTTACTGACTTTTTCTGTAGTAAAGATACATCCAGCTCAAAGGTATATTTTGATTTGTACGATTCAATGAAATCAATGGTATGTTGTCTTAAGAAGAACATCAAACATCAATGCACATTTATATACTTAAGAGTGTTTTCTCTTGTTACACACGCCATTTGAATTACTTTATTGACTATTGAATTTATTGAAATATGTATATGTATATCTACAAAATGAACAACCACAGCATCAGATAGACTGCAAAGATGCAGGTCTAATATGCAATAATGCTTGGAGTTATAACTTGTTCAAAATCAAAACAAATCTACCTCAAATACAAAGTCTTAGGACTGGAAGTCACTCAAGGCCTAGTATTCATCATCAAATGCCATTTAATAGCAAGGAATAGCAAAACAGTAGAGAAAAATGTATGTGTTTTGAATTTTCAAAATTAATTTGCTCCTTAACGTAATGGACTCAAAAAAAAAACAATTCTTATCAGTTTTTTGGCCTTTTTTTTATATAATATCTGCAAAATTTATCTTAGTTTTTTGACAAAATTTATGTAAATTTTATCTTAATTTTTTGACAAAATTTTTTTTAATCTAATTCTTTCAAAATTAAAGGCACTGCAGCATAAGCGATGGAAGGAATCTTCCATTGAATGTAGAAATGGAAAATTTTGGCTAAACCTCTACTCAAATATGAAAGATTTCTTCCACCGATGGAAGAAAAATGCAAATCTAAAAATGGTTGATTTCCATATATGTTTTTCTGTTGGCATAAGTAGCATACTTGCGCATTGATATTAATTTTGTTAAATCCATACTCAAAGTTTGTTAATTTATTGATTTTATAGAAAAGGCCCCTTTGAACACATAGCCTTTGACTGCTCAAACTCAACCAATACATAAGAATGGCTTTACTAAGCTAAAAACATCTTAAGAGAATAAGGGCAAAAAAGAAATACAGAGGAGAGTGTTGATCCAATGGTGTGTCTGGGCGTGGGTCTGTAATCAGAGAAGAAATGGAAACATTTGGTTGGATGTTAGAAGGAGTAGATTACTTGTGATAGCATGTTACATAAAGGTAATTTGAGGTAAAAGTAAATGTATAGAGGTCCATTTTGTATTTCAGTAAAGCATAGAGTGGTCAGTCTTGTGTATCTCTGTGAGAAAACAGTTTACAATCCTCTGAAAGACAAAGAGCTTAGTCAAGGACACTTTTGCATTCTTTAAAGCCACCTTGAGCAGTGTCTAAGGACGATGCTTGGCCTTGGAGAAGTCCCTTAATAAATTTTTTGAGCCTTCTTCTAGAATCAGTAGTCAGACTAATTAGGCAGTAGCTGACTGGATCAGTCGGGTTGCCTTTCTCATGAATTGGAACTGCTTGCGACTCGTTAATAGTGAGGCGTGTATGGCTAACACTAGTATAGATAAAAATCATAAAAAATTATGGTACCACTAAAGCTTGTGACATTTATATAAAGGGTAAAGCTATAGCCATAAAAAGACCACGGTAATAGCCGTAGATGTCAGAATGTAATGGATTTACCAAAAAAAAAAAAAAAAAAAAAAAACATATATTTTAAATTTCGATAATATTTATGCCAACATTCGAGTATGCCACTTGTGTACTAAAAAAAAAAAGAAAAAATCTAAAAGAAGAATAAAAACCATTACTTCAGAATAAATCAAAAATATTTTCTACAATGACAAAAAATATAAAAAGTAGAAAACTTCTGATTTTTCTGCCTAAAATTAAAAAACAAGCTTGTTTTTCAATCTTTCTGTTTTAAAATATAAAACAAGTCTACCAGATGATAATCTTACTGTTTTAGTTTAAAGAAGAGATTACTGGTTGGTAGACTTGTTTTATATTTTAAAACAGAGAAATCCAAAAACAAGCTTGTTTTTTTAATTTTAGGCAGAAAAATCAGAAGTTTTTTACTTTTTATATTTTTTGTCATTACAGAAAATATTTTTGATTTAATTTACAATAGTGGTTTTACCTTAGAATAGCGGTTTTTATTATTTTTCAAGAAATGTTTTTTTGAGTATGTAAATGGCATACTTGTAATTTCGGCATAACTGTTAGTATTTTTATTATTTTTGAAAATGCTTTTTTTTTTGCAAGTCCTTCATACTGATCACGTATGCCTGAGGCTTACGAGTTTTTACATAGGTTTTTTTTTATCGCTCTAGCTATCTCTTTTGTAGATCTATCGCTACAGCGTAAGAGACGGAAGAAAAATGTAATCGCTTACTCTGTGGTGTATGATTGCTATGACCGCTATTATGGTTGTTCTGGTTGCTATGGTCGTAGCAATTATTCTGCTGTAAGGATGAACTTGTTCAAGAAACTGATAATCAAAAGCATCTAAGAAAGAGTTCAGATTACTGGTGTTGTCATTTGGGGGGTGAAGACGTTACAAATGGCTGACAGTTGCTTTCCAAATAAGGTTTCTAACTGCTACTTGCTTGATTAGAATTTGCTAAAATTTATTCAAGGGAAGGGTATAGTTGACCATAGCAACCAGAACAACCATAATAGCGGTCATAGCAATCATACACCACAGAGTAAGCGATTACATTTTTCTTCCGTCTCTTACGCTGTAGCGATAGATCTACAAAAGAGATAGCTAGAGCGATAAAAAAAAACCTATGTAAAAACTCGTAAGCCTCAGGCATACGTGATCAGTATGAAGGACTTGCAAAAAAAAAAGCATTTTCAAAAATAATAAAAATACTAACAGTTATGCCGAAATTACAAGTATGCCATTTACATACTCAAAAAAACATTTCTTGAAAAATAATAAAAACCGCTATTCTAAGGTAAAACCACTATTGTAAATTAAATCAAAAATATTTTCTGTAATGACAAAAAATATAAAAAGTAAAAAACTTCTGATTTTTCTGCCTAAAATTAAAAAAACAAGCTTGTTTTTGGATTTCTCTGTTTTAAAATATAAAACAAGTCTACCAACCAGTAATCTCTTCTTTAAACTAAAACAGTAAGATTATCATCTGGTAGACTTGTTTTATATTTTAAAACAGAAAGATTGAAAAACAAGCTTGTTTTTTAATTTTAGGCAGAAAAATCAGAAGTTTTCTACTTTTTATATTTTTTGTCATTGTAGAAAATATTTTTGATTTATTCTGAAGTAATGGTTTTTATTCTTCTTTTAGATTTTTTCTTTTTTTTTTTAGTACACAAGTGGCATACTCGAATGTTGGCATAAATATTATCGAAATTTAAAATATATGTTTTTTTTTTTTTTTTTTTTTTTTGGTAAATCCATTACATTCTGACATCTACGGCTATTACCGTGGTCTTTTTATGGCTATAGCTTTACCCTTTATATAAATGTCACAAGCTTTAGTGGTACCATAATTTTTTATGATTTTTATCTATACTAGTGTTAGCCATACACGCCTCACTATTAACGAGTCGCAAGCAGTTCCAATTCATGAGAAAGGCAACCCGACTGATCCAGTCAGCTACTGCCTAATTAGTCTGACTACTGATTCTAGAAGAAGGCTCAAAAAATTTATTAAGGGACTTCTCCAAGGCCAAGCATCGTCCTTAGACACTGCTCAAGGTGGCTTTAAAGAATGCAAAAGTGTCCTTGACTAAGCTCTTTGTCTTTCAGAGGATTGTAAACTGTTTTCTCACAGAGATACACAAGACTGACCACTCTATGCTTTACTGAAATACAAAATGGACCTCTATACATTTACTTTTACCTCAAATTACCTTTATGTAACATGCTATCACAAGTAATCTACTCCTTCTAACATCCAACCAAATGTTTCCATTTCTTCTCTGATTACAGACCCACGCCCAGACACACCATTGGATCAACACTCTCCTCTGTATTTCTTTTTTGCCCTTATTCTCTTAAGATGTTTTTAGCTTAGTAAAGCCATTCTTATGTATTGGTTGAGTTTGAGCAGTCAAAGGCTATGTGTTCAAAGGGGCCTTTTCTATAAAATCAATAAATTAACAAACTTTGAGTATGGATTTAACAAAATTAATATCAATGCGCAAGTATGCTACTTATGCCAACAGAAAAACATATATGGAAATCAACCATTTTTAGATTTGCATTTTTCTTCCATCGGTGGAAGAAATCTTTCATATTTGAGTAGAGGTTTAGCCAAAATTTTCCATTTCTACATTCAATGGAAGATTCCTTCCATCGCTTATGCTGCAGTGCCTTTAATTTTGAAAGAATTAGATTAAAAAAAATTTTGTCAAAAAATTAAGATAAAATTTACATAAATTTTGTCAAAAAACTAAGATAAATTTTGCAGATATTATATAAAAAAAAGGCCAAAAAACTGATAAGAATTGTTTTTTTTTTGAGTCCATTACGTTAAGGAGCAAATTAATTTTGAAAATTCAAAACACATACATTTTTCTCTACTGTTTTGCTATTCCTTGCTATTAAATGGCATTTGATGATGAATACTAGGCCTTGAGTGACTTCCAGTCCTAAGACTTTGTATTTGAGGTAGATTTGTTTTGATTTTGAACAAGTTATAACTCCAAGCATTATTGCATATTAGACCTGCATCTTTGCAGTCTATCTGATGCTGTGGTTGTTCATTTTGTAGATATACATATACATATTTCAATAAATTCAATAGTCAATAAAGTAATTCAAATGGCGTGTGTAACAAGAGAAAACACTCTTAAGTATATAAATGTGCATTGATGTTTGATGTTCTTCTTAAGACAACATACCATTGATTTCATTGAATCGTACAAATCAAAATATACCTTTGAGCTGGATGTATCTTTACTACAGAAAAAGTCAGTAACCAAATTGGAGTTGTGGGTATATGGCAATTTATACCATATCTAATACATACACCAAAGGCCACTTTTAATATATCGTACATCATAAAGTTAAACTAAGTTTCCCAATGCTTTGACATTTTTTATAAGCAAACATCCCCATTCCTTTTTTTTAAGGGAATCAAGTATCTTTTTAATGAGATGTTGGAAAGTCAGATTGACCCAATGTGAGTCTGATCCAGCCGATATGAAATGAGACCATTTTTGGGTACTTCTGACAAAAAGAAAGCAGGTTTGCTAAAATGAAAAGGTTGAATTCATTTCAAAATTTCCATCAAATCTGTATTAAAAGCTTGCTGCACACTGTAAGTAGTACAAGAGAGATCCTTTTCAGTAGATATTTAGTATTAAGTAGCTATTTAGCCCTACGTCGCTCAATGTGCAATATAAGACTGTAAGCCTTGCTTAATATGCCTTTCTGATATATCTATGGGTTTCTGCACTTTTAGCCACAAAGGTGATATCTAGCAAGAAAAAAAAAAAAAAAAAAAAAAAAAAAAAAAAAAAAAAAAAGAATAAACAAAAAAAAAGAGAGAAGGTTGACATTTAAATATTGAACCCGCTTCTTTCAAGATATCTATTGTTTATCGTGTCCAAAACTCTTCCTTTTGACCTCAAAATTTCCAAGTGTTACAAAGTGATATGCTCGCTTATATTTTACGCATCAAATAATGTATAAAAAATGCTAATCTACCAATCAGTATCTACTAAGAATGGCCTCTTTTTGTACTGGTTACAGTGTATAATGAACTTTGAATGCAGATTCGAAGGCAATACTTAGACTGATTCAACTTTTTCGTCTCAGTAAACTCGTTTTCTTTCTGTTAAAATTATCCAGAACTAGTCTCGCATCATATCGAATAGATTAGACCTACATTGGGGTCAATCTGACATTCAGAAATTTTTGATAAACTTCTTTTTTATATTCGAAAGCTCTTGTAAGTCCCTATGAATTATAGAATAATTCTCACGTAGCTATCAAAACAATTGTACTATTCAGTTTCTAGTTGCCGAGCAATGGCATCAAAGAATGATATGTTTAAGCCCTGATTTAAGCGCTTTTACCCTGGACGCCATATATAACTTGTTAGCAATGGAGCTATAGAAGACTTTGAATGTTTTTTGGAGTGTGAATAAACATGGGAAAAGTAGAAATAGGGCTGATCTATGATGCAAATGTGGGACAAATGAACATAGGACATACCAGAAGGCAGTGTGTGAAGATTGAAAAAGGAAGCAATTCCAATTCTTCTTGCCGCCGCATCAAAATGGGGTTTTATGGTTCTTTCGCCTAACAAGCCAACCCACAACATGATATCCTCCAAAGGGCTTCGTAACAACGATAATTTACCCAGAACTTGGTCGCAAGTAGCGGCTAGAACTATTGTGTCTGCTAACCAGTCGTCATCATTGGCTGTCACAGCTTCATCTGCACGCACTTCTGGTTCTTCCCAGTCGAAGTATGCTAGTACCAACACCCTTTCTTCAGGCACCATTACGCCTTATATTTGTCGGTTTAGAAAAAGATAGCGTTTTGATTGATATCACTAATATTCGTTATGTAAATGGCCTTAAACAGTTTTTTTGGGTCACTCAATACAAATGAAAAGTGTTATTTCTTTGGCACTTTACTTGTTGAGCGCAAGTATTTGCAGAGATGCTTTATTGAAGCATGCTGGGATATCAACTCAGAAGTGTACAATAAATTGGTCAACTCCGGTTTGCAGATGGAAGATAATACGGCTATCAAAGGCTACCGCAGCTTGCCTCAAAACGCCAAAATTGCTCGAGTTAAGGTTGAGCAAATGAAAAAGCGTTTTTCCATTTTGGTGAAATCCTGGATCTGGTATTTCATATGGACGGTGCTGTATTTTTTAGCCAGGGATATATCGTTGTTGATCTGAACAATCCTCACAAGACTGAGCCTGAGCAACTTGGTCGAGTAGTGGATTGGCCCGAATTTGATCGTGAACTTCTGCTTACGTGGGATGAAATGCCCCAATTTTGTCGTTTTGTCAAAAATCCAACCATTGTCGAGCAGATTGCATGGAACTCATTAACACTCGTCGTTGTTATAACTGCAATGAGCGTGTTCATATCAGCCGTGATTGTCCTCGTCGTAGTCATGGATCAGGCCACCCTCCTAATAAGCGTATTGGGATCACAAAAGACAAGGCTAGTAGATCAGGATCCAACCTGCCCAATGAGCAACTGGCACAAAGTGCGAAGCATAAGCAAATTGTCTCTCCTGCTGCATTGACTACTGTTCCTCTTAGTCAAATAGCAACCGAGACTATTCAAACACTTTCAAACGATATTACAGTAGTCGAGCATGAATTGATGGATCATGAAATGAAAGAGCAAGGAGATAGTGAAGTAGAAATCATTGACTCCGATGGAGAGGATGATGATGAATATCTTCAAAATATTCCAAGCAATAATCCAACCCAAGAGGCTTTGGACTTAGAAAGGTTTATCCAGGAGCGTAAAAAGATTAAATTTAATCATGACGGTGAGAGACATAGAGTGGTGCCTAATCATAATACAGGTGGATCAACAGGTATCTCTCCTGACTTTCAATAAGATAATCTATGCCTAAAGTCTATGCAAATTGCCACCCTTAATTGTCGTGGCCTTACGAAACTTCAGATCCTTACAAACAGTCCTTATTCATCCGCTTTCTACGTTCAACTAAATATGACATTCTATGCTTACAAAAACACACGCATCTACACTTAATATACAAAAACAGCTCAATCTCAATTCCAGACTAAATCTAGTCTTTGACAGAACACTGTGCATTGTTCCTTAAAATCTCACTACAAAATCACAGCACATCCACCCATCAATTCTACCAATGGCCGCTTCTCTTAGCGTCTATCGCTCATGCCTCTGAACCCTCCATTCCTTTTATGTATATCCTCAATATTTATGCTCCTGCTTATCGTAGTAGTCGATCCACATTCTTTCGCACGTTATCTTCCAATCAACCATTAATGTCACATTTACGGTCAACGTCTTTGCCTATTATTATTGCTGGCGATTTCAACTATGACATTTACCGTAAATCCAACATTGATACGTGCTGGAATGATCTACTTCTTACTTCATTCCAAGATTGTTTTCAAAGTGATCCTCTTCCTACATTGTCAGTACCACTGGTAGTCGCACACATATTGACTATATATTTTGCACTCTACCTCATGCTGACAATGTAATTTCTATGACTCAAAATTTTGTCAACTACAGTTGGACTGACCATGCCTTGCTTTCTATCAACTATCAACTGGTACACACTCCAGCTGGACCTGGTCCTTGGAAAGGTAATCCTAATCTTGCTCGACTATCTGCATATAGAAAAGGTTTGACACACATATTGAACAATACATGGATAACATCAACCGTTGGATCCTGATTGCCCTTCGAATCAATGAAAGATTAAGCAAGGAAAATTATAGAAAAACCATCAGACATCCAACACCTGTATATTCATATAGCGTCTCATTGCTGAGGTCTCTCAATAAAAGAGGCCTTGAACAGCATGTCATATAGAAAGTGTAGATTACATTGACTTGATTAAAGATTGAAACTGCTTTTTGTTTTAGATCTCTGAGAGTTAATAGCTATTAGATATTCCATCTTTACTACAATCAAATCTAGTAATATAGTCTGTCGAGTTCAAACTGCACTACTTGATCCAGGTACAACTGTATATGTCTGATGTTAATGCTTTATTCGTGGAACCTTGGTGGTATAACTTCTTCGTATGGCTATTAGAGTATTGCATTAGTCTTGGTCTTCTGCTACTGTGATGGTGCTAGCGAAAAGCAGCAGTGAAGATTACTGGGATTAATGGTCATTCCTTTGAAGGGTACCTGTCTATTCGTGACAAACTCTATTCATTTATGATCGACTATCGGATAAAGTAATGACTTCATGTAGTGTTCGTCCATTCAAATAAATGAATGGATGATCTATTAAAAATGATAGGCATTCCATTTTTCTTGATAACATGAATACTATAGTTGGGGTTTGAGAGCTTTCTAAAGTAGCTATCTCGTATAGTTTGCTTTGTGTCTACGTACATCATCTTTTTGGAGACTCAATTGAAACTGGTTTAGATTCTCGTCCTAGTTTTTGCAAACAAATACTTACTGTATTTCGCTACAGTATCAGGTTCTTTTCATTCAATAAAGCGTATGTTAGTATTTTGAAATGACGTATCTTTATCTTTGTTTTGTCTCTATTAAAGCCTTAAATATGGCTACTACATATCAAGTCTTTTTATAATTGAAACCATGATTATGTTGACAAAGAGTTGAAGAATGGCATGAAAGAATGTTAATAAATCAAAGTGTAAAAATCTCATTTTCCTTTTTTGAGCTTTTTCTCTAACATAATGTTTTTTTTATTACATTTCTACTTACTTTTTATTGGGATTAATGTTTCCCTAGTCATGGCCCAAGGAGTCACTTCGGTATATCTCATCGCTATCAAGAAGAACGGAACAAGCAGTATCTTTGTATTGAACTGTAATCCTCTTGCCGGAAACCATCCTAACCCATCTTCAGCTTGTGCTAAAGTAAATGCTGTCAGTGGTAATTTCAATCAAGTCCAGAATCCATTTGCCATCTGTACATTGGAATACAATCCAGTATCTGTGTCTTATTTGGGGTTGTACAATCATCAATTTGTTAGCTTTAACAAAACATACTCTAATGAATGTTTTGCTCGCGCTAACCTTGAAGGCTTTTATCCTTACTAATTAAATAAATAATTTCAGAGGTATCTATTTTATTTTTAAAATGAAATGTTTACATGGTTAAATCATCCGTCATGGTAGAATTATAGACATAACCAATGACAAGAGAATCATTTGACCGAGGCTTAGAGACCATACAGACATAAGAGCCAGGATTGATAAAATGATCACCGTTCATACCAAGGCTTTCTAGATGTTGAGCGACTGACTCTGCAGAAGAACCAAAGCTTTCTGCCAAACTTCTTCCAGTCACTGCTCTCAGTAACAAGAAAGGCTGACCTGCACAAGGCAATGGTAACATCTCCACATTTTTCCCACCTACAGGCACCAAGATGGGCAACTTGAATTCCTTGAATGCTAAATTGATACCACTGAAAGCATTGGCCAGTCGAGCAGAACTAGGTGTAGATAATTGTTTCAAATACCGCGCGGCTGCTTGGCCGTATTGCATACCGCCTAGATAAGGCACTGGATTTGAATAAGCATAACTTGCGTCCCACATCATGACACCGCCAAAGCTTTTACTACGCTGTACATCGTCTAAAATCACTGTAAGTTTTTCATAGGTCACATAGCCTGTATCCATATGATTTTCTTTTCCCATGACGCCCAAATAGACTTTGCTTTCACTCTTTTGAGCCCATGTGTTCCATTCATCAAAATTAAAAGCAGAGGCTCTGCTGGGATTATAGCCTGAAGCAGCACAGTTGTTGTTATAGAATTGAACAAACACAATATCAGGATAAGCATCGTATCCGGGTCTTGGATGAAGGATATTATAGACAGCATTTTTTGAATAATAGTCCAAGTCTGGGCATTGTGGTGCAGCTGTGATAAGATAATCTCGTGTAGGGTATTCTGTCTTGAAAAGTTTTCGTAGGGTATCTATATGACGATCATAGTTGGTGCCATCAACAGCTACAGAAAACTAAGTATATGAACATAGGCTATCGGAACCTACCTTCAGGATCGTAATCTACGCCGTCCAGGACAACATCACCAAACGGCCTCGTCACTGTATGATCTCTTCCGCCCAAATATTTATTCCACATCCACCAAGCTAAAAGATCAGGATCCCATGCTTGGCGATGATAAGGACCTACAGCACCACCCAAAGAAACCAAGACCTTGATGCCTTTACTTTGACAATATTTAATGTCTTTTGCTGCATCTATACAGTTATTGACGTTGTTACAATTATCCGACAAATCCAAAATGGGTTGCTTCTTGGGTCCACCTGCATAGTCAGCAATAAACGAAAGAATCATGATGGAAACACCTTCTTGATCACAATAATACGATAGTCGCTTTTCACCAAAGTCTCCCTGGCCCCAATACAGGGCTAGACCATCTTTTCTTTCACGTATCTATGTATCGATTAAAACAGAGACAGGGCTATCATATTCTTACGGAAGGCACTATTTCTTGTCTACTGAATGGTCTCTCAGGTAATACAATAAGATCTTCTAATGCATGCTGATTGATAAGCGTAAAATTTGTTTGTGCATACACTTGACATGATAATATCAAGATAGCAATAGATAAATATCGATAGATCATTCTCTAAACAAAACAAGAGTGAAGAATAGTAAAAAAAAACAGACAACAAAATATGGATTCATTTTAAACAAGTCATAGTGCACAGTAAAAGGAATGCTTGCTTAAAGAATGCAATGACTATTGCTCACGATAAACGTTTCTCGGTATATTTGACACTTTTGTAAATGAGCTTTATAGACAGCAATCTAGTTGTAATCAAGATTGTATGCTATGTTTTGTTTGTTTGTTTTCTAAAAAATAGTTCCATCACTCTAAATAGTATGACAATCAGTAAACAAGAGCTAAAAATGCTATCCAATCCATACCTTAATGATAATAGGTGGGCCACCATCTTTAGGTCTCAACTGAGCAGCAATTTCTCTTCCGGCAGTCCAGGTACCACCTTCCAAGACCTGAGCCAAAGAGAGCTTTTGACCTAATTTTTGCTCTACGTGTGCCTTGATCTTGTCCAAATAGACAACAGTCAATGCACGCCATTCAATAATGACAGGATCCGAACCTTCAAAAGAAGGCAGGTCCCTTCTCTCAAGGCACCACCGCGCTTTAATTCTTCAGGCTTCAAGGTCAATAGACCATAGTCAACTAAAAGACCACCATTTCTGTATTCCGGAAGACCCGTCATGTGTTCAACACCCTCAATAACAAGACCAAGTGAGATTTCGATAGATTCAATCAATGAGTAAGTTAGCCATTGAGAGAGTTTATGAAAAGGAACCAAATTTTCATGGTTACCAAGGTCTACAAGAGAAGCGCAAGGCCAGACATCACCTAATGCAACACCATTGATTTGAATACGTGCAGGCCAAATACCACCCAAACTCATCACTGCTTCCCATAATGTTTCTATACGGATTGTTTTTTCCCCTGGCTTTACAGAAGACAATAGGAAATCTAGCATAAGAGTATAAGAAACAAGAACATCATAAAGACTCTACCAATCAAGTTGCCAGGTCGTGGAGATTCATGGTGGATAGGAGGGAAATAAATAGGTTGATTTTTCAATACTTGAGATAGACGTTTCAATAGGTTAGAGCGACCTTCTAAACCCACCATAGGATTCTCATCAGTCACTTGAAATCCCTTTGTCATTTTGTCCACTGTAATCTGATCTAGTCCGGTAGCTATGCAGATTTAGTTTCTGTTTCCCACGTTTGTTTTGGTCTTACCATCGACACGATCAGGAACCTGAGCATGACTCGAAAAATACCCATTCAAGAACATATCAAAAGAAGCCAAAGCAAGTCCTTCTGATCTTCCAATTGATTGGCCTTGTTCTGTCTTGTACTTCCATACTTGACCTGCACCTGCATCAACCAAGACAGAAACAATAACCAGATCGACTAAACGACGCGCTTGTTCTACAGCATCCACTTGGTCATGCGTCCAACGGTTACGCAAGGCTTGCATTGAGAGGCATCAAAATGACGCATACGTGAATGAGGAGGGATTTGATCTAATTGAGGGAAACGACGTGTTGTTGTGCTCACAACGTGTTCAACAATGTCTGGTAAGCGAGACTCGTCTATATCGAAAGCAACAAGGTTTTGACGGTTTTCATATACTTGAACACAGCGTTCACGAATAGCTGTCAGTGTACGTAAATAATCTTGAGGTAATAAT